>NC_058337.1:109658124-109961154 GCF_905475395.1 Chrysoperla carnea | reverse complement strand
GCAATTCATACAATTGTATATGCATCCATACAATTCTATAATTGTAAAGTAGTGAATAAAAAATAAATAAATAAAACTCACACACGATGCGAATATATTACGGACGTAAATCTCGAATAAAACAATTTGTTTCTGAGTTGTTTGCCTCCCACGTCTGTTATTAATAAAACAAATTGTTAATCACTTTACAAAAAAATAATAAAACTCGTACATTTTTTAATTATGACACAGTAGATTACACAAATTATATCTTAATAATCAACTAGGTAATAGGATTTCTTTCTATTTATAGAAGAGACTCAATTAGTTTATGTCAGGATAATGTACTAACTATGGAGATAAAGATATAATTATTTTAGTTAATTTTGTACCTTAAGTTGATTATCTTTAATCTATGTAGTTCTATTAACGTAAACGTAGGAATATACTAACATAAAAATAAATATTTAATCTTAATTTTAAATTACCATCATTAATTTGTTTATATTCTTATTATTATATTCATTTCATCATTTAATTTTATCGTATGAATAAAAAAAAAATTAAAATTCTGTTTGTTTGTAGAAAGAGTTCGAGATAAAATTCGAAATATAAAAATATGTATTCGTATTAAAGCTGCAGTAACGTTTTTATATATAACTAGCGGACCCGACAGACGTTGTCCTGTGGAAACTGAACTCCAAGTCATTAATACCTATACTATGCTTAGCCTGGACGCTAATCCCCTATCTATTTGATCTAGCTTTCGGTTTGGCTGGAGCCTTCGGCAGTAGAGCCCAAAACCTATTCATAATACCTGAGTAATAATAAAGAATATCTCAATACTATTAATAATACAGTGGTCATAGTTAGTTGTAGTATTATTTATATGCGCTCCCACCATTTAATAAAGTTTTATTTTTTTGGTGCGGAATCCCCAAGAACAGTTGTGGTGGACTGAATCTGAAACATCCTAGCATCCTCTTTAACACACATAAAAAATTTCATCAAAATCGGTCCAGCCATCTATCAGGAGTTCAGTGACATACACATGCACACAAGAAATATATATATAAAGATAATCAGAGAAGATAGATTGCTTTGGAGATAAATTGTATCAAATTTTTACCATATGTAAAACAATAGAATATTTTTAACTCCCGAACTAAAAAAAAGTGTGTTATAAGGAGTCTTATAAATTTGATCACCACGTGTGTGTGTGTGTGTGTCTGCCTGTCTGTGGCATCATAGCGCCTAAATGGATGTATATATTTTGATTTATTTTGGTTTTGTTTAATGTCTAAGTTTCAAGTGCGAATTTAAGGTTTCGTACCCTAAAAAACTAAAAGTTGTCGATGATTTTCAAAATCAGCTCAGTTTGGAAAAGGCTTTAAAGAAAAAGATAATTTAATGGAGAGTGTTCTTAGATATGTTTCAAATGCGAGTTCCGGGCTACGTAACCGAAAAATTTTTCGGCGCTTTTTAAAATTTTGTAAATTTCACTTATTTAATGAACACATATCTCAAAAGGAAAAAATTTTCTGATGCTTAGGTTTCCTGAAAATACATTGTAAAATACTGACGTTTTACTGAAGATAAAAAATACAAACAGCGAAATTTTAAAAGTTTCGAATTGTACGAAATAAGAGAAGTATGTAAGCTAAAATCACCCCTTATTCACGTTGAATCCCAAAATTGCCAGATGTTTCGGTTTATTTCTTTAACTTTCCTAACCATCAATGAGCTAGCATTTTTAAAAAGAAAAAACTAAGAAAAAAAAAGGATCAAATGTATAACATCCGTTACATCCATAATCCTACAAAAAGAAAATCGTTTGGAAACGTTTATAGTATGAAGGGATGATTTCAACTAACATTTGTGATCATATAGTTAGAACAAATATGTATGTACGTACAGTCAATTTGGACGACAGCATGGCGTGGCGATATATGAAACGTTTGGCGTCATAACGACGCCAGTACATATCCCATTTATACTGCACCCTCTATATTATACAGTATAATAATACTCGTTTATAGTAGTATCACCCAAAACACCACCACATACGATGCCATTGAACGCGCCACGGCGATATATACGATGAAGAGCAAGTCAATGTTGTTTATTGGCGCCACTTTCAACAAATATGTATATGGGAGACTGTTATACCTCTGATTAGAATTATCATTTATAATAACAATGGATATATTTTCTTATGGCGCAACTATTCTCGTAAATTTTCATTTCCACAGAATTTCAATATTAAACAAAAAAGATCGAGAGGTGTTGCGGGACATCCGGTAAGAACTATATTTCTTTCGTACGACCTTGGTAGATTATAACTCTAGCGCTTATTTTTATTTATTTTTTTTTTTGTATTTACAAATATTTTTCTCAAAATTTAAGATATTAATTTCTAGAAATTTAATACTTGTTCAAGAATGAATTTAATTTTATAGCCATTTTTATTTTTTATTTAATGAAATTGTTGCAGTATTATTCTAAAAAGGCATATTTCTGGGTTAGTAGTTAGCCCAATAAGTGAGTACATTACGTTTGGTTTGATTCGAATATTTATTAAAACAGAACATAAAAATTGTACTTACTGTATTTGTATTTACTTTTAATTATATCTGTTTTCTTCAACTTCTGGTAACTTTCACAACTCAGTTTTTGTAAATGATAAAACATAAAATTTCGACGAAAAATACATATTGACAGTCATAAAAAGATTTTCGAATTTCTCAAAATTCATGGCAATCTGATTTAATTGAAAAAGTTTTAGTTTCCTAGGTAGCCTACATGTCGGTTTTTGATGTCTGTTGCACCTTTTTGTAGTTTTAACTCTCAATCAGCAAACAAGTATCGTGCGAGAAGGAACATAGTTCCAATATCGATGATTTACACTGTCTTGATTTACCATGCATCACACCCTAATGTATTTGGAATCATCTTTACCCGTTGTAAACGAAGATAATTTGTTGATCGTATAATATTTACGGTTCATTTCAACGATGAGTATCGTAGCAGGTATGTGTAATGAAACAATGAAAGAACTTTCAGTTTCTCTTATGGTTTCTTCTCTGAGCGCTCAATAACATCTACAACTTATAATTGCAACAGTACCAACTTTGAATGCTTATATTATTTGCAACTATACCCCCTCAACATTTTATGTTGTAATTAGAAAGAAAATCGCATCAACTAGCAAAAGAAAAAATGTTTAATTTTTACACCAAAAAATTTTACTTCTTTATTACTTGATAAGAAAATGTATTTAAAATACAACATTTCAAAGATATTGAAATAAAGAATATCTTTCAAAATATTGAAGGGTAATTCTGAATACATGATCTCCAAGGTATAACATTTTACCCTATACACAGTTTTTTTTTTGTCTCACTTGTATATGATTGTGGCACAGAATTCCGTATAATCTACTTGTGTGTATGAGTATATTGATTTTATTTATATGTTTGTACATAGAAATATTGTCGAAATCTTAGAATAAAATCTAGAACAAACCCAATTATATCTATGTAGAGTTCGAATTTGTTTGTGTTACTTAGAATTAGAAACTTTTATTTTGTTTCGTTTTGTTTTGTTTTTTTATATAGATGTATATACTCAAACACGGAAAGAGTATTATTAACAGACTGCCATTATTGAAGTTTTGATCGACTGAAAGTAATTGAATCTAACAATCCGGAAAAATGTTACATTATTCAAAAAAAATTAAAAATAAATTTGTAACTGTAAATATAAATAACGGTCGGTTCAGTATTGGTTCAAGTTTGAGTAGACTTTGGAGCATTGGGTTAAATTTAGAAACTAAAATTAGTCTCGATTCCATCGACAAAGTGTGCATTTGCTACTTGGGCTTTAGAAAATTTTATAAATTCAAAACTAAAAAGTCACTCAACTTATGCCAATATTGTAATCAAATTATCTTAATGTAGTTACAGACTCGTTTTTGTATTCTAGAATACATTATTTGAAACGTTTTTCTTTTGCACATTTCGAAGGAATAGTTGTATCTTGATAAAATAATGATCGTATATTTATAAAAGAACTATATTATTCCCTTGTGCAGGATAAAAAATCACAATGTTACTTTGTTTTAATGAATTACATTTTTATGTTGGTATCACTTTTTCATTATTATCTTGTCCTCTATGCAATTAATAACATACCTGATATAAACTTTTATCGAAATGTGAAAAATTAAATAGATTTTTCCATTGCATCAATATCGTTTTTAATTATTGAACACCGTAAATAAAAGCGGCTAGTTAGAAATATTAATCCTATGGAACTGAGTCGAAAAATATTGCGAATATCTCATGATAAAATATTGAATATTTGCTGTTGGAAAAATGGTTTAGCGACAACCTGTGGCTTAAAATAGAACTACCATACCAAGCTTAAATTGGGTTTCAGCAGGCGATGGATAAATAGATGGAAATCAACAAACCATAGTAATTTACAACAATACTATTCAAATATATGAAAGAACTCAAATAAACTCTATTTATATAATCTAGTTATTCCATAGACTGTTTTTATACCATGTACATTTGAAATATATATGTGTATATATAAATTTGATCGATGAACATTTGAAGAAGTTTTTTTCAAAATTCTATCATCTGTAAAAAAGCAAAAGTCTACTCTTGTAATTTTTCTCCTGAGTTTTCGAAATAAAAATGACTCAATAATAGAAAATTATATAATAATTCAATTATTATTTATTACAATATTATCGTGTTCGTACTCGTGACAATGCAAATTGTTTGTCGGTAACAAAGAAAAAAATTGCATTATAAATATTTATGTTATTATGAAAACCAATATTTCATTTTATTTCAATAATAAAAACATTTATCAAATTCAATTGCTGCTCTTATTCTAGGTATTATAACTGAAAAAGGAAATATTACCTCTGTATACACACTAAAAAAAATTCAAAGATCGGTTAGGAACTACAACGCCTTTTCTAGTTGTTTAGTAGCTACGATGCCACAAACAAATCATCAGAACTCGTTTTGTAACAATTTTGACTTTTTTATTGTTGTTTGAAAGATAGTTTGATCGAGAAAGTTCTTAGGTATGTTTCAAGTTAGAGCTTAGGAGCTACGATACCACAGACAGACACCTTAAACTTTATAACACCCGTCTTTTATACGTCAGGGGTTAAAAAGGAGAAATAATTATTCTAACTTACTCTCGCAAAAGGTTTTATTTCTTATATGAAGATAAATTTTCCTCTCTCTTCTATACATGGTTATCTTTAGCCAAGATAATCATATACAAATAAGCAGATCTTAACCTTTTGAAGATCGTTAAATTCGAATGTACCGTTCTGTGCGTTAGGAAGTCTACATATTATTCCTAAATGAAGTAAGGTCTTAAGTATAATACAGATATGTTTTATTAGATTAATTAATCTTAATGTAGTTTTAAAACTCAATCGATTCAACCACCCAATGGAAGGAATTAGTCGAATAAGGCGAACCATGATGCATCATGTATATGACATCGTAAACGATATGCGTGTATAGAGGTTTTATAAAGCTCACATAAAAGAAATATTTTTGTATATGTGCTGTTTTCTTCACTTCACAAGTGTGTATTTATGGTATTTATAAGTATTAAGTAATACAAGAAGTATTTCTAAAAATAAAATCAATAAATAATATCCATCTTGATTGAATTGTTGTTATTTGATACTTGAAATATTCAGTCTTGGTTTATATCTTACCTAGGATTCCGTAATCTTTATGTATCCATTTAAGATTTTTCCACAGGATTGTTTTCAAAATCTCATGCATTATTTTTTATTCATTATGCACGTTTACTATTGTATGAGCCTCTGGTATAGTAAGCTATGGAACTTGTCTGCAGGCGACACTCTAGAAGCTCTGAAGATGGTTTCGTTTGTTCTCAATTCAAACCTACAAAGCTCGTCTTATTTCGGAGAAGGTGGTGATGTCAAAATATGAATCTTGATAAATCTATTGGGCTTCGAGAAACCGAAATAATCTGAACAAGAATTTGCATTTTTATATGTTAATTCTTAATGAATGTCTCTTAAGAAAGGCAAGTATATCAATATAGAAACATGCTTAGGGCACTTCAAGGCGGTTAAAGTATAGTTACATGAGTTTCAAAGCTATTATCTCCTTTAAAAGCTTTTATATCTTTTTATTGTAGATCTCTCCCTAGAAGTCAAACGATCTGTACCATTACAAAAACACAAAAAAGCCTCTGACATAAAAGCCTCTTTTACACAGAAAATATTTTTAGGTTAGTATTAGTTTACTTATGTTTGTGAATTGTTCACATTCTGTTATTTTATTACCGAAATTACAAACGAATTCAAATAAAACCCTGTTTAAGGAATCGTGATTAAAATTAAGATTTTTTGTCTTCAACAAAAGGCAGCTAAGACAACGATAATTGTCTCAGCTTTAAAATAAAGCACAATAAACTTGAAATTAAAAAAAAGTATAGAATCATATTGAAAGACCCTATACAAAACTGAAATACATTTTAAACTAATAATTTATTTGATTTAATAATTTTCAAAACTATAAAAGAAATTACAATCGTTTTTGACTCTCTTGTAATATTTTTTAACAACACAAAGACTTACTCTTCTTGTTCAATGAAAATTAAATAAAATAGGATGCTTATTCTTTAGAATACAATAAACGTAAATTGGTAGCAAAAACTAAAAAATAAAAACTTTATGTCGACTGGAAAAACTCTTTGTGAAGTAATTATACTTACTTACCAGAAACTCTTATATTCATTGTTTTTTAATTTAGTGAATTCTGACAAAAGTTTTATTTTTATTTATATTACAATTTCCTGTACACAGGTATGAAAAAATAAAATGTTTATCAAAAGCTCGAATTCCAGAAAGAAATTAAAAAGATTGTGACTCAATGCGAAATTTCATAAAAGGAAAGGAAAATTTTTAGAAAAACTATTGTCTTCTGATTTGAGAAGAAGTTTGCGAGGCATTGTGCCAAAAGTCACTGTGTCGAGAGTTTTACTCTTAGCATCAAGTGATGTAAAAAGAGGGTCCAATGTCGAAAACACCAACATACACATCACATCACTTACCACCTTGGTTTATCAGCTCCATCCAAACCAACTTTCACTTTCCGCATTTGCATATCAATCGTCTTTTTAATTTCTATATTTTTTAACTCTGAGTAACAGTTAAAGATATTTACTTAAATCGATATCATTTATCGAAAGATAAATTGAATCAAAAGAGATATTTATTTAAATATTATGCGTAAGATGATGGTTTCTCGCAAATCAACCAAATCGCAAATCGAAATCGCAGTATCAACCATATTATGTGTTTTTGGACTGAACAAGTTAATTTGAACCTAAAAAAAGTGGAAGTCTATCTCTATGGACGATTCGAAATAAGGAACCTTCGGTACAGTACTTTAAGCGTTATCTCAAAACCTTATTCGATGTTTTCAAAGGAGTATGTACCTCTGAAGAAAATCGCAAAACAACGGAAAAATTTGTTTTGTATCTCACTTGAATTTCAATCATTTTCATGAGTAATAACGTTTGATATTCCGACGCAGCTTCAATCGACATTTCCAAAAAAACGTCATATATTTCAATAATGAACTAGGTTTGCAATTTTTCTCAAGTGTACCAGAAGTAAGGAGCTTGAAAAGTTACTTTTTCCCATTAAAATTGCTAGATCTTCACTTACCAAAAAATAATTCTCTAATCGTTCCTACAACTAACGTAGTAAAAAATGGAATACGATTTACAATACAATGTTAGCTATCGTTAAATTGGATGATTATTTATTAAATTTACTTAATTTAACATCAATATAAAATTTATCTTGTATTATATGCCGGTTATATTTTTGCCTAGCGTATATTTATGTGAATTTAAATTTGAATAATACGATTACAGACCATTTCCTCAACATAATATATAAAATCTATAAAATATATAAATGATTGATATGTTATTATTGAATGTAGTTTTATTTATATATATTTCTTTAACGAATTTCTTTTTCAAGAAAAATGATCTACTGAATATTTATTATTGAAATTGTACCATAGCGATAGATTGGATTTTGCTCAAATTTCTTCAATTGGTAAGCGATTGTAGCTGCAGCACATATTTGTAGGGCCAATGATAATCCAGGTTTTTTTTAATGGAATAACGGCTTTTTATAAATGGTTTTTTATAGAATTATATTCTTTATTGAAAAAAGTTAATTTTTGAAATAAATTTTCCATCAACAAAATAATAAATATTAAACTTAAAACTTATTTTCTAATACTTTTCCTACAATTTTTTTCCGTATTGAAAATAATAAAATCAGGTGATGGTTGTTTCGTCAAGGTAAACGATCGGAATAAAATTTGATATGAAGACTATTTGACTATATTAAGGAATTTTCGTTCACGAGTAAAATCGGAGCATATAAAAGTGTAACTATAGGCTATAGTTTGTAAGTTTTCTATTTACGTTACCATAGAACTACATTATAATTTTCAGTCTAACCAGTTCTTTGATTCGACTTGACTGATAGAGTTCTATCAAAACTAAGTGGCACTACAAGAGAGAGTATAGATACGAGTGCACATACATATACATCACACACTCTCTCTTGCTCGGTGCCACTTCGGTTTGATTGAACTCTACTTACAATTAGAACAACTCATATATATATATAACGGTTAAAGCGAACAATTGTCATTGGATTTAGTCAGCAAAACTGACTTAATATGTACTAGGTAAATATGCCAGTTTGCATATTCTTTCCAATCATACTCCAACCTAATCCAATATATACAGAGCCATCTCTGAATACTAAATGAAACTAAAGAAAATATCATAATTATTATGTTATGACCTATTCAAACTTTCATCTCCTATTTAAAGTCAAAATGTATTTTCACGAGAAAAAGTAGCGTTCGTTCTTTCCCAAGATCCATTTAATGCCAGAAACCGTCTACATGGTTTCGTTGGTTTAGGCGTGAAAACTTAACAGACCTAACAAACAGGGCTTCTTTCACCGAGTGACTTTTAAATTTTTCTTAAAAGAAAATTTGTTCAAGATACGTAGCTTCTGCGAGACGAATTTTTTGTATAGAATATACTGAATGATAATATTTTATTCTTTAAGATAGAACTTTATCGTTTGGTACATTAAACATTTTCACCAATCACGTTCGTTACAACGGTCATCAAAAAAGTATTTTATTGAGATGATTACGTATTAAATTTTTTATTATTTTATTGTACATTATAAATATATTGTGAAAAACACAATACTATCCTGAGTAATTTCTAGCTATGGTATGAAAAATTTTACGACTTCATTACGCTTATTAAAGTCGTGACAATTCGTTGCTTTTATTTGATGACTGCTTGGGAGAGATATTCAGGGGTGTTCTAATTTTGACCACTATGTGTGTCTGCCTGTGAGATTTGGATTTTTTTGTTTCCTTTGAAAGGTTATTTAATGGAGAGCGTTCTTAGGTATGTTTCAAGTGCGAGTTTTGAGTTCCCTACTTGGAACAACTAAAGAATAGGCGACGATCCTCTAAATCAATTCAGTTTGGAGACGGCTCTAAGGGAAAAGGTAATTTATTGAATAGTGTTCTTAGACACGCTTCAAATTAAAACACTAAAACGTTAAGTTAAGAAAGCTCGTCTTAATCAAATGTCTTGTTTACTTGGAGTATTGTGCAAACATTTTATTCTGTAAACGTATTAAAATTAAAAAATTAAATTTCCTGTGTATAGAAATTCGTTAAAGTAATCGTATTTCGGTTATCTATAGTAGATTCATCCATTCACACAAAAATAAATATAAACATAGAAAATACATATAGTCCCATCAAGATAGGTGAAGTTTACGGAAATGTTGAGTGCAGCAATGCCACCTCTGATAATTTTTCATTTTTTACATGTAAATTATCACATTGGAAATTATCGAAATATGATAATATTGAAATTTTATGCTTAACAACATTTATTAGTATTTTTCCCAAAAATTGACAGTTTTAAAGAAAAATTAAAAAAATCACCAAAAACACGGAAAATTATACATTAATGTAATTTCAGAAAACATGAAATATAAGAAGTCTTTTATATACAAATCGTAGATTTTCCAAAACCACTCTTTTTTTTCCACAAAAGTTTATTCCACAAGTCTATTCTACAAGTATTCTACAAGTCGAAAGCTAAATATTAGTACCCATAGGTAGCATTGCTGCACCCAAACCTCCAGAAAATCATACCAAATTTCAACTTATTTGATGGGACTAATAGGAATAAGTACACACAAATACCAAACATAAAATAGCAACAAGCAGCGTGCATACCTTCTCTAGCGTAAGTACTACACTTTGTTATCGTTACTGGTATGTATTATGTGAAAGGATAATGTTAGCTAACAACAGGCATCAATTTCAATCAGAAACAGGTACTTTAAAGGATATGCGGATGGATTAATTCTAATTACAGGATCCACAAATAGTGTATAACAAAGTTCCACATATACCTCCTATTTACTACCAACACAAACTTAAAACTTTTATTATACAATTTTAGTTGTTCTATTCCAGTTAAGTACAGGCAATAGCAGTGGTTTTCGGTATTTCAAATAAAAATGTTTCTATTTTGTATTTTTTTCTAATAGAAAATTATGGTTTTCACCTCGAAAATCGAAAATGTTGTTTTTGTTTAACGTATCCAATTACTTTCAAATACTTACAGATGTTGGATGCAATTCTTATCTTCAAAATTATAACGAAGAAACGATCTTCTTACTGTAAAAGGCTTCTGGACTCGGTCGGGTCTGGTATTGCTTGATAAGTAACCTGGAAACGCAGGTTTTTAAGATTTTGGGGGGCAATTATCCAACATCTAAAAGTTTTGAAAACATTGAGCAGACTTCACCAAATGGGTACACGAAAATTAAAATTTACATCTTACAATTGAATGGATCGATAGTCCCTTGCATAGTGAATAAAAATGTAAAAAACAACTTTTTTTGGATAGGTATTTGAAAATCGAATTAAAAAATATTTCGACGATTTTTTTTCATTGCCTAAATATCACGCAATAGTAAATTATAAGCCCGTGGAGACTTGTGATCTATTCATTTATTACTACTAGAATCCATGGTTTCCGAGAGTTTGGTCGAAAGACAGTTTTCTTAAGGATACTTTGTTCACTCAAATATCAGGCTGATTTTAATGTTGAAAATTCAAATTTCTCTTGCACAAAATAAATTATATAATTTAAAACTATATAATTTAAAATTTTTAATATATAAATTTATTTATCAGAATGCTGATGGTCGGACCTTTTAAGATCTACCACATTTGGTATTTTTTAATGTTGTTAACTTTAGTTTTCTTTTATAGAAGAAATTAAAAATTTATTTTTATGTCCATTCTCTTTTAAAAGTGTTTAGAGAATTGTTTTATACAAAAAAAAAGTTTTTTATTAGTTTTCTATAAATAAAGAGATATGCAAAAGCTTTCTGTGAGGAAAAAGGTTTGTCGAATGATATTGTAGTTTGCTTTTAGTGAGAATAAGGAAATGTGTTTTTTTCTTTCAGATAAGTTAATGGATGCAAAGCTTCTTGATTTTTCAATACTGAATTTCAAGTAGGACATTTATTTCACAGCATAAAATTAAAAACTTTATTTTCTAATCGAAAATCAGTTAAACATTTATAAAAATAACAATAAAAGAGAAATCCTATGGGCAAAATGAATATCTACATAAATAAAAAATTAACTCAACTTTAAAAATTTTTTAAATTTGAAATGCTTTATAATTTCAAAACCGCTTATTACTCAGAATTATTTAGAGTGCTTAAAACAACAGCATATTCAAATTGTTCAAACAATTTAGCTGGGAACCAATTTCCATTAGGTTTGTGCGTCGCCCATTGAAACACTCAATTAAATTTTAAATTCAAAGAAATATTTTAGAAAAGATAATATTTAATGAATTTGAAGTTCATTAAGCTTACTATTTAATTTGTTGAAAGCTCTACTTATTCTAATAATAAGGGATGATCATTTGTTATTTTCCACGCCAACTAATCTCCTTTTAATCTTATTTATTTATTCATCAAAGATAATTGAGAATTTCACTGTTTCTCTACACTGGTCATTATCAACATAAATTTATTTAGATATATATGTTAAAGAGATTTAGAGATGTGTTTATACTATCATTATTTCTGTTTACAAAGGGGCGCATTTAGAAATATTATTAAAATATCATGATATAATTAGTGAAATAGACTACCCTAATCATCTTTCATATTGATAGCAATTCCGGGCTAAGACTACATCCCTGAGGCACCCCGTTTAAAGAGTATTGATATAAGTTACTCTTGTTTCTTAATAACTATTTATTCGACGTCTTCTGAAAATGATCCAGTTTTCGTAGTTCTATTTCAAGCCACCAGTTGTCGAGTTATAAAATAATTTTCTTAAAAACAAAAGCTCAGAAAGGTTATAAAATGATTATATATATATATATATATATATATATATATATATATATATATATATATATATCGATTTTTCACGTGAGCAGTAGCATGTAGCAATTATAACTTGATTTATGTCAAAGTTTTAAAAGTTTCGTAATAAACTTATCCTTATTATATTGCTACAAATTCATAAATAAACTCACCAAAAAAAAAAAAAAATTACATCTATAATTTACATGTCACCATTTCATGTATAAAACAAATCATTGATTAATTCAGTTTTGTTCTACTAACCTATTTACATGAGGATTAAACAAAACCTCGTTTAGTACGTACCTACCTTTGTAGTACCTATTACATAGCACCTAGTTCTTCACCATCAAGTATGAAGGGTGTAAGACAAAAATGTTTGTATCGAGAGTTCGAACTTGCAAACAATCACTGCTTTGAGATAGGCAATGAGTTACAATCTGTTGATCAAATTTATTGCATATTAAATTTACGATTCTTCTTTTAAAAAATTTCATTGATATGGCGGTGGTTACCTCTTCTTGATTTTAAATAATGTTCCATTACGTTGTTTTTGAAAAAAATGGTAAGAACCGTTTTCGAGATATATGGAAAAGTATCTATTTTTTTGTTAGTCGGTATACCTACAGCATCAGCATATTAAATATGCACATTTTGATAGTACACATCTCATTCCACGGACGTTTAGAAAATTTTATATTTTTTTTACCAAATATAAAATAATTTTTTTAATATTTCTTTACAATATAATGAATTCCTAAGAAAAACTATTTCACGAGTGTACTACATTAAGTCAACTTTTTATCAATTTGCTTTAACACACTTGTATTGATCTAAAAATGGTCATTTTCTGATTTAATTCCTTTATACCTGACAACGGAGAGTTTTGCATGCAAATAATAACACGTTAAAAAAACGATAAAAAATTACATAAGTCAACTAAATAAATGCATTTATAAAATATTTATAAAAGAGTTCGCCGTTTTTTACCAGTAACTAAAAACTTTTTACCACTTTTACCATTTGCTATAGAATACATATCGCATACGGTTTCGAAAACTTTCATTATAGTTTAAAAATTGATTTACATAAATTTTTAATTTAATATTATACTTTTGTTTTATTGATATTTCAAAAATTCAATTTCATGAATTGTATAAAAAAAATATTGTTTTATACAAAATGCCTTGTTTGAATAACAATGGAATTTCGTATTTATTTCTGATTTAATTAACTCTTGAATAAAAATAGGGGTGTTATCAATTTAACGTGTGTACCTGTGTATCTGTGTGTCTGTTTGTGGCATCATAGCTCCTAAACGAATGGACCTATTTTAATTTAATTTTTTGTTTGTGAGGTTATTTAATAGAAAGTGTCCTTTGCTATGTTTCAAGTGCGAGGTTAGGATTCCGTATCCTATTAACAACTTGGAAAGAGGTTATTTTCTAACGAATGAGCAGATTTTCTTGAAACAATACTAAGAACATTCTCGAGCAAATCACCTAATAAGCAAAAAAAAAATTGAAATTGAAATTCAAAATAAAAATTGATTAATTCATTTAGGAGCTACGATGGCACAAACGAATCGATCAGACGTGATTTTATGGCGGGGGTTTCTGTAAATTTTTTATTTAGTATTATTTTATGGGAATGTTGGTACAGTAGCTTAAAAAATTATAATCAAAATTTTCTACATAACTTCACGTTTTATGGCCTTTATTCATATTCGTCAAACGCACATACAAGTTGTTAGAAAATAAAAGATGAAAAGTTCCAAGTGTTGTATTAGGTAATGATTTTGAACTTGACCATATAGTGAATGGTCAAAGTTTATTGTGTAAGAAATGCAAATTGTAAATTACCAGTTTTGCTTTTAGAAATGAATTAAGTACAAAATTTATGCCGAAACATGTAAAATCAACTTCAAGAACATTGTAAATCGATGAAAATTGATATTGAGGTTTGTTTAAAAATCAAAACGTAGTACCATCCCTTTAAAAACCTCTTTCAAAATAAAAGAATAGTGTTACCAAAAGACCACAAGATGTACTACTGAAATCTGCGCATAATTGGAGTTAAATTTAATAAAATGCCATCCCCCAGTAGTAATCTAATAGAGAAATCAGAATATGGCATGCGGTAGTCATATAAGAAAGATTAAATTGCAGATAGGCTTATATCTTTCTTATTGAAAGGAACCTCGCGGTAGCACAAAAAGTGTATAAACATAAAGAGTCATGAATGCAGATTCGAGAGAAAAGCGACATTTTTGTGACGAGATAAGATTATTACATGAGGGAGTCATTTCATTGAAAAATTTCCAATAATCGTGACGTGGAAAAAACCTAAGCTTTCTCTTGCTTTACGGCAACAATAATCAGCGGAATATTGCATCAATAAACCAATAAACCAATTGTTATCAACCATATTGACAGACAATTTATTGTATAAATTGTTTTATAAATAAATTATATCCAATAACATGTATACTTTTTAACAATATACAAACGACACCACTATATTTTATTGTTGCAAACAACTATGGCTGCCAGTGTTGTATGTTGTGTCATTGGTATTGAATGATTGGTAGTTTATTATTATTATTATTGTTGCTGTTTATTGTTGTTGTTGTTGTATTGCAATAAAAAACATAGTAGAATAAAAATTTTTACACGTCAGTACATTACATATTGTCAATTTGATAAAAATCAAATGAAATCAATTGAAATAGAAAATATATATAAAAATTGAAAATGGCACTGTGTTCTTTCTATGCTTTACTTTGCGTTGCTTTGTACGTGTAATATTGTCACATTGTACCAACTTATTTGGTGTATATTTTATTCACTATAAAAAAACGCAGTAAATCAGTTGAACGAGAGTTTATTATTACATGTACACATTTCCCTACTGAATTAAATTTTAAACACCACAAAAAGGTTCCTCGCCAATGTATACGTAGGACAAAAATATAAAATGCTTGGTTTGAGAATTTTTTTTTTGGTTAAACTTTTCTCTGTAGCACTTTTAAAGATTTTTTTTTTTGAGGAATTTTGTTGATAAGTACTAGGGGAGTTGCTCTGTATGATGGATAGGAGCGTTTGTTTTCCGAAGCCAAGCATGAGGATAACTAAAACAGAAAAAGTGGGGAGCGCACTCCTAGGAAAGCTTTAACGCTTCGCCAATAATGGATCTGTCTTTGGTCCGTTTCGTCGTACATGCTTAAGGTATGTGATATTTGCACGATAGGCTGCGTACAACACTTAATTTATCAAGAAAATTAATGTAATAATACTTGGTTTTTATGGGTTAGTTTTTATAATAACATAAGAAGGCAAATAGAGTTTTTTTGTAATAATTTTGCATTTAAGGACGCCTTTCACTATGATAAAACACATCCTCTGTTTTAGTAGTGTTTTATTGGATGCATTTGATTTTGAGGAATCTCGTAAATTAGGCCTCATATCAAAATTTGGTAAAAATAATTTCCTTCTTTTTTTTCTCAGTGTTTTAAGGAGGCAGTAGTTCTACAATCAATAAGAGAACACCTTGTATACTGATACATTAGGCTTGAATGTCCATTTCAAAAAAATTACAATTACGAAAGTTTATTATCACGCTATACAAAAACAATAACAAACCAAAATGTCATATTACTTATATCTAATAAATATTTTATATATATTGTGCTCGTGTCAATAAATTTTATATGAACCGAGATTTTTATGGTTCAGTAGATATAGATTTAAATATAGTTGTGTGTGCCAGATCTTTTTATTCTTCTGAAAGTCATCTAAAACACATATTTCAAATTAGAATGACAAACAGTTTGGCACTTCGTATTGCAAAGGAATGCACTTAATTGAAGTTCTGAAATTTAGAGACATAAATCGGCAACCAGTACCTGAATGTACCAAATAATATATTGTGATTGTAAACAAATGCACTACAATCGACCTTAAAGGCCAGCAGTGCCGGATTAAGCCCATCGGGGGCCCTAGGTCAATAAAATTTTGGGGCCCCCCTTTTTGAATAATTGTAAAATTAATCCATATTTGTGTATTCATAGCATTCGTACAGCCTATTCCTATCATTCCAAGGTTATAAACGAAATAAAATGAACAAAATATTGAAACTTTATAATAAGCCTCATTTCTAAATTTGAAAAAAAAAATAACTTGAAATTGAAAATTTTTGTTCAAAAATAATCATATCAGATTTTCGTGGGGGCCCCTGCCCGTCGGGGGCCCTAGTCCATGGCCTAGTCTGGCCTAATGGGTAATCCAGCACTGAAGGCCAGCATAAATAAAGTCATTCTTTCTAAAACTGACCTACTGTCCTAAAACATTGCTAACTTTTGTTATTAAAGCATATTCCGCACTAAGCTGGTGTGAAATCTTTGAAATCATGTAGCTTTTTAAAAAAAGGAAGTTAATCTGCCTGATTTATCCACTATAAGTACTTACAATATAGTAACGAATATTGGGTAAACTGGAATTTATGTTGGAATCGAGTTTCCTATTTTTTATAACTAGTATTCTTTTATTCCGAACTACAAAATTTGAAAGTTTATTATCAAGCCCCAACGCTTATTCGATAATGTCTATTCTTTATATTGTTAGCGAATAAAGACTTATCATAGCGAATAAAGACTTATCAGTGCAGAAATCTTCTAAGAAATTAAATCGATACTTTAAAGAAATTTCATACAATATATAACAAGATTATTTTGATTTCAGACATTGTTTAAAGGGGCATATCAGATATTTTGATTAACCCCACGGCTGTAGGATTAGTCAAAAAATTTTACTTAAAAAAGGCTTACCTTAATAGAAATTTTAACAGTTTACATACCTGAAACAAAACAAAAATTTTGTTATTCAATAAATAATTGAAGAAATAATTTTTTGCTAGTAAAATTTAGCAAATACATAAAATTTTACCAAAAACACAAATTTAATATAATAGAGTGGAATGTGAGTAGGTCAGAAATATCAGCTCCAAACACAAAAATTAAAATAAATAAAAACGATTATGGTGGGTTTAACAACGCGAAACATTTTTAAGGTAGTTCACTCGTGCAACGGGTTTTCTTGGGAATTAAATAAAATTGAAATACAGGACTAATAAAAGCATTCTGTATTTAATAAGAAAACGGAAATTTTTGCAACGTCTGTGGATCGAGATATTAACAATCAAAATGTGCAGAATTATCATAGAGGTATACCAAGAAAAAAATGGACACTTTTCCATGTATCCCGAAAACGGTTATATTTTTTTCCAAAAAACCTGTTGAAATGTTTAAACAAAATTTTTTGGTAGGTATCAAGAAAACGGATGTTGCCTGATTTATTGAAAAGATAAGCAAAAACAAGAAAAAAAACTTATAAAGGACCCCGCAATATTAGATAAGAAAATGGCTTTCTGTAAAACTTTTTCTAAGCAACCCTAAATTTTTATTTTAATTGTTAAATCTTGATAGTTTTTACATTTTTCTATTTCTGTTATTTATTTCTTACGACTTGCACATAAATTTTTGTATTATTTTGTGTAAATGGATTTGTTCCGTAAATAAATAAATAAATAAATAAATAAATAAAAAATTTTTATGGTCATGAGAGCTTTTGATCAGAATGATCCAAAGAACATTTTTCAAAAGTTTCACAGAAATCCATTTTCCTATCAAATATTGCGGGGTCTTTTGCAGTTATGTGAAATTGATTATATGTATCGATGCAGTGTCTTAGTATTGTACACTGTTATCCCAAATAGGGCACGAATATATCAGGATGTTTTTATGAACTTGACTACAACGAATGAACTACCTCAACCAATATTTTATATTAACTTCAAGAAAACCATTTCAGACATCTTAAAACGACGAAGCAAATTAAATTATTGTCTAGAGACATTTGAAAGAATTTAAAAAAAAGTTTACATTTTAGTGTACACAGCAACAGAAAACCTGTAAAGAAAAATTTATAACACATTTCAACAACCTCGTGACCTCCTGAAAAGTAATAAAAATTATTACATTCTTCACAGAAATTTATATACACATTTGGCATTTTACCAAAAATACTTAAAAAATTTAATAATTCTCTCTACATTTGCAGTATTAAAAAAATTATGTTATCGTAGACAAAAAACGAGACGATATCGTTATAAACATATTTACAATATTTTATTCCTGATATGACAAAATAATTAAACAGTAAAAGTATGGGAATAATTTAATTTATAAGTTAGTTCTTTTCGAAAATGTAGAAATTGAAATAATTTCTTATTTTCTGTTTTTGAATATTTTGTTAAAGAAATCGAGACAGTTTTAAGTAATTATTTATAATCTAATGATCTAATGAACTAATAATAATTTATACTTTAAGAAATTTTGAATTGTTAGTATATTTGTAAAACTGAAATTTATAGAGTCGTAAGTAAAGTTTTACGAAATTATTAAAAATTAAGATAAATGAAAACGAAATACCTAGTAATAAATTAATTGTTTACTAATTAAATTTTTGTTTGATTAACTGTCGCATAAATAAATAAATCTGACTGTTTTCCAAAAATCAGCTCTATCAATATGAATCTGCTTGAAAATAGAAATTACAGGTTATGCATGCCTAGAAATTTACAGTTTGGCCCGTCTATGTGTGATGAAGGCAGGGCTCGATTAACACAAATCGTCGGCCTTAGGGAAAGGCAAAAAAATATGCCACCTAGAGTCAGGATGGCCCAATATCGAATATAGTTTCGATAGTTTTGAAGAAGCTAATATTTCAAGATCACGGTCATACATTGTCTGACTACGCAACTATTAGGTGCAACTATGTACATTTTCGTAGACACACTCTCAAAAGTGCATTTGTCACGCGTTATATTAAAAACAAATTCCAAAAACATATTAAAAACATATTTGAATCTACCTACAATTTATTAAAAATAATTTCAGGATATCCAACACAATAAAAATTAATGTTTCTATATAAAAAAAAAATAAAAAAATAAAATAAAATTCTCCGCACATCAAAAAGCATTACGTTTATCATATTCTTCATGACATATATAACAAAAATTGTTTTTATAATAAAATACTCCAATTGTAATTTTAAACAACAAAAATAATAATTTATATTTATTTTTACAAAGTTAAAAACAATTGTTTTATTACATCACAAATACAATACATGTGTAGACATACGCAAATGAAGCAATATTTCCATTACAAAAATAAAATATTAAATATTATTGTTTATACAGCGAGTAATAATAAACAAAAAATGTAACTATAAAGTTTGACTCTTGTCAAGGTTCTTTTTTAACCCCCCGAACTAAAAAAAGGGGTATTATAAGTTTGACCGCTATGTGTGTGTGTCTGCCTGTCTGTGGCATCGTAGCAAGTGTGTTCTTGGCTATGTCTACTTCAAGTGCGAATTTATTATTCCGTATCCGAAAAAACATAAATTGGGTACGATCTTCAAAATCGGCTCAATTTGGGAAAAGCTTCCAGTAAATGGTTAATGGAGAGTGTTTTAAGATATGTTTCAAGTGCGAGTATAGGGTTTCTTACCCGAAAAATTTATCGAGGGCTTTTTTAATTTTACTTGTAAAACTAATTTAGTGTCATTAATGTCGACTCATCAAGAGAGGTGGTGGATATAAAGCGTAGGTTTGTACTTTAATGCCCAGTGAATTGGGCGGGTATCAAGTTAGTCTCATATAAAAGTGGTCTCATATAAAAAAAAGGACGACTACTGAGTTAACATATTTCATTTGAGTCCTGTCTGAAATGATAAACCTGTTGAAATATGAGCACAATACATGCATGCACTTTTGATTAGGCTTCTTAAATTAACTAAAATTAAAGCTTTCGAATATTACGAATCTAAAGCTAATTACATTAAAATGTTTCTCAGTACCTAAGAAACAATCTCTTACAAGCTTACTAGTATAATTCAAGTGAAAGTATCTCAGGTTCTACTTAATTAAAGCTTATACAAACACGCTTAATTGTACTAAAAAGTGGATAATAATTTTAATTTCCTTCTATTTTAACATATTTATAGCTCACATAATACATTTGACATTCAAGAAAATGATGCATAAAAAAAAAATTTTTAGAAAAACGCTTAAGAAGTTTAAAGAGAATATTTCTTGGAAATTGCTAAGAAAATACACTTTCAAAACAAGATATTTAACTTTAATCGAAATGTTTTTCATTACAACAAAAAAAGTCTTTTGATAGTGAAATTGTATCCAAGAAAACTTATTAACAAAGAAATTTCATAAATGCAACACGGAAAAACGGTTGAAGTTATTTTAATTTAGTCTTTAACTAGGAAAAGGTTATTATGACTTATTAAAGCATCGTATTCATAATTTAAGTTCTCTGTTTGAAGAACGAAGTAAAACGAGGCTTACAACTGTAGCTTATAATATTGTAACACATTTTCCTTAATCGAAACACTTTATGTTTTTCTCATATATGAAAATGCTTATTTATTTATACATCCATACAGTCGAATGAAGAAAAAATAATCCAAAAGAAAAGGTTGTATGCTTTGCTTTAGTCCTTATTCGGATTCATTTCGATTTACCAATTATTACAACAACAAAAATCGTTTCTCCTCAATTCATGTCCGTAGAGTCGTAAATTCACTGCGCTCAGGAGCATATTTTAACAAACATACGAAAGTAATGAGTGTATCAATTTATTAACATTATAGGTTACCAAGGCAACAAGAAAAGTACGAATGGACAAATATAATTTTTAGTCTGGTAGGGGCATTAGAAAAGATATTTGGTAAATTACATGAGAGTGAAGTGAAGTAAATTACACGAACGAAAGGATTAATTCCGCCATCCTTGTGCGCAATAGAGATTCCAGACGAGTTTCTTAATGTATTTTTGTAAAACTTCTATAGACGATTTTTGGTTGGAAAAAATATGAATTCGAGTTATTAATGCTACGTCGTCGTCATCATCAATAACATGTTTTTGCTAGGTATATTCGTAATATTTCAACAATGGTATAGTGGCCTAGTGGCAGAGTAATGGAATCATACAGCGGAGGCCAGCATTTGAGTCCGGCTCAAGAAATTAAAAATTTTTTGTGTGTTTTTCTTTAAATTCATTAAAATTGGTTTCACGTGTCATATAAAATTATACCTTTAAGTTTTCACATCTGTCAGCAGTCCTCATGACTGCCTACCTTTTTTCTAATGTGGTATTTTTTTCTTATATGGCTGTGCTTATCTGCACGATTTTTCATGCAAAGACAAGTAGTCAATCGACAAATTTACTTGTCTTATGAAAATTTACTTTGCAGAAAGAGAATACTCAACTTGTGAAACAAGAATTACGAACTCATTTAAAATGACTGGAACCGATGTTGCTGTATAAATGCGTTTAAGAAGATGGATCAAATATTTTGAACAAATTTGTATTATATATTTTCTTTTTTTTTCATTATTAAATTTTCATAAATAAATTTTATAATTAAACTTACACTACAAACTAATAAAGTTTTTAATTAAAATATACGATAGCTTGGCTTGAAATTTCATGAAACTTATTTACATACATCTCTAAATATTGTTCTGACACAATCATGAAAATAGATGAAATTATTGTGGTCTGCTTTTTTTTATTTATATTAGTTTTTTCTCGTATTTAAATAAAACTTTTAGCTTTGAAGTGTAACGATAATTTTGGTCATGAACCATTATTACTTGACTATGCAAATAATAATTTTAGAAAATTTATTTGCATTTAGTTTCATATATGCTTTACTATACACTACCATTTTTTAATTTCCTTTTGTTTAGAATGTAAAACTGTTCGTATGAAAATTTTTGAGGAAAAGAACCATTCTCAATTCAGATAATAAAATATACTGTCGACGTTTTCTATTTGTTTTTGTCATCTATCATCAGATGCCTATACGAGCTTTAATAGAAAATTCTCGCGAGCCAATTACTCAAAAAATATTGATTTAATTATGATAAATTCTGGCATGCATAATTTTACCATAAAAACGATCGAATTAACTCTTGTAGAATTTTTTCGATGAAAAGTCTGCCGCAATTCGAGCGTTTTCGTGTTAAGTTTATTCATACTAAATTCAATTTTTGAGTAACTGGCTTACAAAAATTGTAAAACGCGACTACGACTGACTCATATGACGACTGATTAATATTTAAGATCAATCAGCACTTATGTAGGTCAACATACCCACCAAATCTTTCCCCCAAAATTGACTGTCATGTGTTCTAAATTTAAATTTTTATCCATGTACGCACGTTTATGTATAAGTTTTAACGGAGATATTTTCAAAAATGTGCAAATTCTATATCTTTAAACATTTATTATAAAAACATTTGTATATATTTGTAACTGCCTATTGTTATACTGACCAAACAATAGGTATAGGCCAAAGAGTTACAAATATCAATCAATTGAAGAAAACATATCCTTTCCCAGATAATCGATACATCTTTCTAAGGAAATTGGCATACCATTTGAATTTTGAGACGCATTTCCTGCAAGCAGGGGAATCTATCTTGTGGAGCAATATATCCGATTGTTATAAGCAATATTGATATTTGGTAAAAAAATTTCGGGCTACAGAAGGTAAACGATTCCATACAAGGTAAATTTTTTTCAGAAAATGAATTATTTTACTTCATAGACACAATGCCTGAATGAAGAGGGAAAGAAACATGATTCAAGAATCATATCAAAACCATTTTATGTTTATTTATTACCCGTAATATTTCTGATAATAACTCGGAGAATTCAACATGAAAATAGTCACACCATTGTTGGAAATATATGCATTGCAAAAAGAACAGTCATTCATTTAAACTATTCGCTAAAACTTTTTTCATACTTTTTTATCGAGTATGCAATTTTAAACAGGATAAAATATTACCACACATCAAAGGACAAAAAAAGTCTTGCTACGATAGTACACTGAAGGTTAAATAATTTGAAACCCTTTATTCAAAAATTATGTAGAACAAAACTTACTTAAAACATTTCATAGTGTAACTCCTGAGGAAATGTCTGTCAATTTCTGTCGTAACTATTAAATTTACAAAAATATTTGCCAGTTGATCTAATTGTAAGCGCCTTATCTAATTGTTGATTCCTGGATTCATTCACCATTCGTTATCGATGTGCAGCGTACGAAATATGTAGAGATCCAAAGAATACAATGGTACAATGGTTAGGTTAGGTTATATTGACTGTCAACGAAGAACACACTTAGACTATAGAGCCCATTGTGATACCATATATGTGTTTTACCACCCTTTCCGCTGATAATTTCATTTATCAGCTCCTCATTTTCAGAGGCTGAGTGCACCTCCTTCATGCATATGCCATGCACTACACCAGCCCATCACAACTATTAACTAAATTAATTTTGTTGCGACGACAGGAATCGAACCCGCTACCTTAAGCTTACCGCGGACGAAATTGGTTACGTCTTAACCAACTGAGCTAATAGGGCGACGAAAGAATAAGATACTAAATTAATGTTTCTAGATGAAATAAAAACGTATCAATTTTAGCGAAAGGAAAGACTCCGTTATTTTAAATTGAAGTGTACAAACATTAAATACGAAAAAATACTGAACAAATAAAAAGTATTCCATTATTTGAAACAAAGTTTATTCACTTTGCTATGCGTAGCATTTATTTTTCTCGTCCAAAAGAATAAACTAAATAAACTTATTTTCTTAAATTACTTCATAAAGTTTTTTTTCTTAAAAAGATTGTGCTTTTAAGTGAAAGGAATGTAACAATAACAATTCTTTCACTTCTTCGTGGTACAAAATACACATTTTTACATATAAGGGAGAGCTTTCTTTTTATATTTTTATACCATGTATATGAAGTATATCAAGGTATATTAAGTTTAGTCCTAAGTTTGTGACGCTTGAAAATGTTGATGCTACCAACAAAATTTTGGTATAGGTGTTCATAAAATCACCTAGTTAGTCCATTTCCGGTTGTCTGTCCGTCTGCTGTCCGTAAGCACGATAACTCAAAAACGAAAAAGAGATATCAAGTTCCGAAATGGGCAATATAGGTCAATTGGGTCTTGGGTAAGAAGGACCCACCTTGTAAACCGTTAGAGATAGAAAAATAGGTTAAATGATAGGCTAATAAACTCTAATCATTAAAGTGTAATATGTGACGATTTGTATACCACAGTCATGGTCTTTTTGCAAATAAAATATTATTATTATTATTATTATTAATGTAAAAGAAATCCTCATAAAAAAATAGATAACTTTTGTTTGAAACATTTTTTTGCAACAATCACTGTCTACCCACGAGGGCGCAAATTATGTGCCAATTTAATAGTATGTATTATTATATGGGAATATCAGTGGCTATCTAAGTCTATGCGTTTGCGTCATCAACACTGTATATGAATGGTATTTCAACAATTAACTCAGTCAATTGTTTGTTTTCACTTGTTCATATAATATTTACACACATTCATATAAATACTCATCATAAATGATTATAAAAAATGACTGGCGTTATCAAAATGAAAAAGGGAAAATGAATGAAACCACATTTCTTTGGGTTCGTGTTTTCTTTAAATTAAATTAAATGGGGATAATATAATACCGGATGTATAATAAGACTTCAGTATTTCTACAGTATTTGATTATTTTTAACAAAAATAATTGAAAAAACTTTAAAATGTTATAAAAGAAAACGTTTACTTTTCCTTTTGAAAAGTGTTTAAGGATGTATGAGCTTGAAAATAATGTTTTAGAATATACAAGCTCGAATTTTTTTGTGGGTAGACAAAGAATATATGGTAAAAATTTCAGGTAATAAGTATCCATGCGAATTATTAACAAACAAATCATTGAAATGATTGAAATTATGGAGAAATTTCAAAAAACGACATATTTTGAATTGCATTTATTTTTATCTAATTTTCAATTTCAACTTTGATGATGAATTTTATTATAACTTCATGAATGTAGACGAAAAAATTAGAATGAAATTCTTCTTGCCTTAATTTTCGAAATATTAAAAGCTAAATAATAAAAACAAATTCCAATATCTTGAAAATTACGCCAGATACCGATTGCATTCTTTGTTTTACTTTTCGTCTTATATCGTCAAATTATAACATTATTCACTAACAAAATTGAAAAAAAAATTTTTAATTTGTTTTACTGAAATACTTGATCACACCCGTTCATACAACAAAAAGAACGCTTTGTTCAAACCACGGCCACGGCTATAAATCTTTCACATGTTAGGAGGACAGAATCGCAAAATTTTGACTTATTTGAAAGCATTATTAAATCAATACTACAATTCGAAGGCAAGCTGATAGAAACATTGGCGAGGATTGAGCATGGAAATAAAAGGTTTCATTTTTACAAGAAAGGCTATAAGTAATTTGAAATTAAAAATTAACTGTACTGATATTATTAAAAATGTTGCCTTAAATTCGGGTACTGAAAATTGCTCCCATTATTCTAAAACTTATTACCAAATGGTATCAGTATTCCTTTTGCCCTTGTTGGTTTCCTAGGAATTTCATAGCAGTAAAATATCTTACAGGATCTATTCTCTTCAGACTATGCGAAAACGGAATTCACATTCTGTGTACAATTGCAGTGATATTAAGGGATATCTACAAGAAGCTGCAAAACAATATTTTATTTAGAGTCATCAACGATACTACAAGAATATTTATGTTTAAAAGTTAACTAGCTCTTGACTTAGTTAATCAAAATCTGTTTAAAAAAAGGCATTTAAAAGCAATAGCCCTTTATTCACAACAAAACATTAAATTGAGCCCTTTTTAATGCACAACACTCAATAATGGTTATTAAAAACTATAAAAATGAAATAAATGTCTACTAATTACAATAAAAACAATAGAAATAAAAATAAAACCATTTTGAAAAACATGTATATTTTTATAAGAGTATTATTTTTTTGTTATTTTATAATCAAGACACTAGAGTGGAAGCTATAGTTGCTAGCTATTTTAGTCAGCACAAGCATTATTATAAAAATCTCATTCCAAGCATTGTCTGGTCTAAGTAAATAAGTATAATACATATAGTCGTAATACAACTGCATATTGCCTGTTTCTCATACTTATTTTACCCCTAATCATAATACTGATGATTTTGTCGACAACAATGGCATAGAGACAATGTAACAGACACATCTAATATAAGGAAAAAAAAGTCTCCAGAATAGTATGGGAAACTATTATACCTTCAATTACAGTTTTTATTAAAGTGTTTTAAATCCATAAAATACAATACAATGGAAGCAGTCTCTCCTGAGAACATCAAAAATTTCATATATACTTTTTGGGAATTTGAATATATTTATAGGAAAAAAATACATTTATATTTTATTGATATTGTATCTATAATCCAAGATCATATTTACCATGAATCACACTTTAGTGAATCTTTACAATAATTATAACCGGGAGCATCCTCTTTATCATGTAATATTTACAGTTGACTCTGCACTGAAAAAAATTCTTAATACCAACCGATATGAGGTTGTCTGAACCTCACCGCGAGATGGCGAATGGAGCCATGAATGTGATACAACTACCGTATGGAGTTGAGTGGTGAAGTTGAAACAAACGCATGAGTTGTTTGTATGAAAGTAATAAAATTTCTAACAAATTTCAAATATTGTTGTTTTGAAATGCAACATAATTTATTTTTTTTAATAGTTTGGCATTTTAAACCAAAGTAGCAAATTACCCATCAATAAGCAATGATTTAGGTATAATTTAATTTAAAACATAATAGTCCTGTTTTGAGGTTTTGCAATAAAAATTTGCATTTCTATTGAACCGAAAATACTTGTTTGCAGTCTGGTAATAAAACTTCGTCTTCATCTAGTAGATACTAACATATATATAGAAACTGATGGACTACTAATCGAAAGAACATTATTATCAAGCTACAACACTTTACCCCACTTTCTATGAAGATATACAGTGTGAACAAACACATTAACAACGATGTCAACTAAAGTACCTTAACAGACAAAAAATATACATTAATTTTGTTATTCTTTTTTATTTCCCATTATTATTTTAATTATTTGTCGCAATCGTAAAAGAATAGTAAGTCATTAGGTATATTTGAATAATCTCGTTGAATTGTATCAAGTGGTATCCTAAAATAGAAAAATGCTTGCGTAATGAGTAGCTTCCTAATTACACTGTATTTTCAACAGTTATCAAAAATCGAATAATTCCAATTTATTTTTCTTACCCAGTGTCTCCTTACGCTCCTGTCTCATTATCCAGATAATCTCATCCACTTTCACAATGAAATTTCAAAATTTTTTTATATTTCAACTTCCATTTTTTCGAAGTGTTTTAACCAATCACCATGCTTTCGAAGCTACACTGGTCACTGGGTTCATTATTGTTTCTTCAGTGTCATTTCCCACCTACTATCCTTATATATTACCCTCCCTATTCGCTCTCTAATTACCACTCTGAGATTACTACCCCTGGATATATGTAGTTTCTTAATTCGACTTTAATGCAAGGGAATTTGTGCACAAATAAGATGTAAATCATGATTGAAAATTTTCCTATTTACGAAAGGAGATTGTTACCAACTGCAATGGATTTCCTGGTATAATAAAAATAATATAAGGGGAAACGAACTTTCATGAAAATGTATGAAAATAGCGTCAACTAGACCAATAAGTACTAGATAAACTGCACTACCATTTACCATACTTCATGGCATATTATACACATACGAACTGGTTTTGACTTACAAGGCGTCCCATTTAACTTGTATGAAATTTAACATGAAAATAAGATTTAAGCAAAAATTTTATACCAAATGAAGTAGTAGAAGTTGAGAGTTTGCTCTGGTTTAGGAGGTCTTTTGAAAGTAAAACTCACCTCCTTAATGTAACAGGCACGGATAAAATTAAAAAAGGGTGTCATGTATTTTATATTAAAGATAATTTTTTAAGTCTTTAAACGTCAGTTGCTCTATTAGCTCAGTTGGTTAAGGCGTAACCAATTCCGTCCGCAGTATCTTAGGGCAGCGGGTTAGATTCTCGCTGTCGCAACAAAATTAATTTAATTAATAGTTGTGTTGGGCTGGTGTAGTGCGGGGTATAAGCATGAGTAGGTGCACTCAGTCTCTGAAATTGAGGAGCTGATAAATGAAATTATCAGGGGAAAGGTGGTAAAACACATATATGATATCACAATGGGCTTTATAGCCTAAGCGTGTCCTTCGTGGGCAGCCAATATAACCTAACCTAACCTAAACTAAGGGTCAGTTTCCTTACTTTAAAAGGGGAGCTAAATTTTTAATCACATATTCCAAGATTTTCAAGAATTTTGTTCTACTTTTTTGTTAAATTTATTCATTTTCGATTAAATTTTCGAACAAAAGTCGTAGTCTAGGCAAACAACTTTCCTATTGAACTATGGTTCTAATCCTCATCATTTGATAAACGATGATTGACTTTTAAATTACCGCGTTAGTCCGGTTCATAGTACTGAGTCAACAAAAAATTTTTATGCTCGAATTTCTTTTTAAAACTTTTTTTGTACAAGCTATTTTTCGAGTTACAGCACAAGTTAAATGGAAGACCCTACATATGTAGTACTTTGCTTCTTAATAGTTTTTTTTTGTGTGTGTGTTCTGTTAGAGTATATAGGGAAAAAGGGATATGACAATTTTTCTCTCATAGAAAACGTGTCTAGCTTGAAGGCATTTTTTTGTATGTACAACATCATAGATTATTACCATTGTCCCCTCTTATTATACAGGGATTAACTGTATACTGCATATATACCAGAATAGAGCTATGTTATTTCGGTATGCTTAAAGATCATTTATTCGGTTGAGGGTATTTTATGACAACATTCATTATTTAAAGGTTCACATTACATATCCCACTTTCGTTCGTTGTTGGTGCATCCTGAACGCATATATATGGATGGCAACAAGTAATAAGATAAATCAGGATTTTTCCGTACATTTTGTCGAATTTGTATATAAGAAGACAGATATAGACGGGATTTTATCTATTTATTATGGTATATATACAGAGGATAGTGAGACATCTGTTGTGAAGTGAAGATTATGAAAAAGGCAATGAACTTTAGAAATTATAGCTATGCGTCAATTTAATCATGGCTTGTCTTTAGGTGTTCCAAAATAAGAATTTTTAAGAAATTTTTGGAAAATTTTATTTTACTACTAGCAGATATCCGCCCGCTTTGCTGGCCAAATTTCTCCTTTTTAAAACAAAGACTATCACGTTATAGCCATGATACTCGATGACATTGTAACTTTCTATAGGTCCAAAAATTAAATTAACCTGATTTATAAACTATTTGGATCAAAATTACTCCATCCACTTACTTTCATCAAATTATAAAACAAAAATTTTTTTCACGATTTTCTCTATTCTTTCAAAGATCCCCATTTTTTTTAACTCCAATTTCGATAAAATTCACTACATAAGGTAGTTATGACACAAAAAGTACAAAAATCGGATGCATTTGTTGACTGGTCGAACGGTTTTTGTGAAACGGACTAAAATCGATCCAAACATTACGATATCTCAGAAAGTTTACCTTCGCAGGGCAATTGCAATTTTAAATATAAAGACTATTTTATTTCGTTACTAACTTCACTTCATTTGCCATCACTAATTTCCGATAGTTGATTTTGTAAGAAAAAATTTTTTATATTGGTTTTCTTTTAGAAATCTTTAAAAATAATTCAAATTTCTATCTTCTGTGATTTATCCTCAACTCTTTTTGCCGGTATAAACTTTAAATATATAGCTTCAAACCCATTGCTCCAAATAAATCGTACCACGGCTAAATATATACTGTGTAAAGTAAATATATATTTATAAAAATTAATTATACATAGTACGTTACATTTAACATTTACTGTACCTATTGTATATGACAAATATCTCAGATTTTTCTATACAGAATAAGGCTGGCCTGATATAAGTTAAAAAGTAAGATGTAGTCGATTCGGTAGTAGATATGAAACCCCCACTGCGCTGCTCCCACAATTGGGCATATCGGACATTGTATCCTGGAAGGCAATTTCTTTTACGAAAGCGAGTAAAACTTATCTCTTACCTAGATCATGGTTTGAATTACTAGAAATTTATCCACCCCAAAAAATAGCCAATTTGTTTAAAACCATAAAAACGGTTATCATTTTAATGAACCACTCGGTCACCATTTAGAGTAAAGAAATTTTAGATGTATTACATAATGTCATCAACATTATATTATGTCTACCCTCATCTTTTATGTTGGATGTCAATAATTAATTTTTTTAGATATTTCTTTTGTGTCGTCGTTGCAAGAGATATAAACTTGCGTATAACATAATTTTGTTTTGAGGCATATTTGTCAATGTTTTGATTGACATATATGTATTATATCTGTTCTATTTAGAGGTAAATAATTGAACATATTATTTACAAATCTAATTTTACTAAATGTTTGTTTTTGCCACAAGTCTTTAATTGAATTACGTCTGGTATACTGTTTTAGAATTAGGGACATGAGAAAAATAATATGTTCTCGGAGGGAAATTCTTAAGTATATAGTGACTCTTTTATTTACGAGTATCAATGTTCTTGAGATTAATGATGCAGTTTTAAAACATTAAGATACCTTTGATTGTGAAGACAATTCTCAGACATTTTCGTCTTTTTCTATAAAAAAGTGAAATCATTTGAAAACGCATTTACAAATTTCGATTTTTTTTCTTTTTGTTAGCTTTGAATAAATCAGTCTCCAAGTACCTATAACTTGAATATACGCGGATTTATCGACACTCTTTGGCTTTGTGCGACACTGGATTAAAGTGCGTGCCTCTTGTCCGACAATTTGTCTGACCAAACTACTAGTTTTTAACTCCCGAACTAAAAAAAGGGGTGTTATAAGTTTGACCGCTATGTGTGTGTGTCTGTCTGTCCGCTATGTGTGGCATCGTAGCGCCTAAACGGATGAACCGATTTTTAATTTTTGTTTTATGTTTCAAATGCGAGTTTTGGGTTCCCTCGGGGCTTTTTTAAATTTTGTAAATTTCACTTGTTGCATTTGTTGTTTAAGTATTTACCTACTGAAACAACCAAAAAACCAAATATCCATCAAATTGAGACCTACGTGAATACGATCGGAACTAGCCGAAAAATTTATCGGTGGTTTTTAAAATTATGTAAATTTCACTTGTTGCATTTGTTGTTCAAGTATTTACCTACTGAAATAACAAAAAACCAAATATTCATCAAATTGAGACCTGCGTGAATCGGAACTTTTTGAGCTACGTGAGACGCCCCACTACCAGAATATTTGTAGATCAAAAAGTTCAACTGTATTCATGAATAACAATGTAAGATGATGAGCTCCGGGACTATTAGAACATTAGTTTAATAAATGATATAAAAAATATTATTTACTTCCAAAATTAAATTTTATCCCTCCAAAAACAAAACAAATTCTTCTTCATTTTTAAATCTTCTAAATTTTCTAAATTAGTTGTATTTTTTTTTTTTTTATACTTAATCATTGTAATTTCTAATAATTATACCACATAATCATACTTCTAACTGATGAAGATTGTATAACAAATAGCTTATACCATAATATAATGTATTTTTAATGAGAACTTACTTGGTAATAAAAATAAAATTAAAAAAATGGAAAGTATAATAAATTTTTACTGGTTAGTAGTTGATCTACATTTAACATGAATTATTTAATAAACTAATAAATCTAAGAATTGTAAACATTCATTCAAGGTAATAATATACATTTTACATGCAAGCAAAGGGTGGCAGTAATGAAAGATTTTGTATATCGGGTGTTCGTTAGAAAGAGCAAAATTTATCGAACATTCGTATCATTCCCTTGAAATTAATACCTATTGTGATGATCGAAAATACGAAATGCTTGCTTGCTTTTATTCAGACCCATTTACGAAAATTGACATAGTTCAAATTTTTGGCTGTTAGATTTTAGTATACAGACACACAAACCAAAACAAAATGCATGAAGATAGTTTTTATCCAACGTGTGTAAAGAAAAACTTTTTTTTTATACAATATATAAATAAATTCTAATATTGAATTTAAAATGTTTTTTGATTTACTTATATTTAATAAACAACAGTATAAAAATACTCTAACCGTACCTCGAATAAAACCATAAGCTAACCTCGATATTTTATTTTTATTTACTAATCTAGAGTATGCATATTGATTTTCATTCTACACAGAACTAAAAAGTACTACGACGAGTACATCGAAAACCAAATATGTAATATATGAAGACGTCATAGTTTTTTACTCGTCTGATAAAAATTCTTTACATTCAATATTCACAAAGTATTTCAATATCATATTCTGTTGGCTGTGTAGTAAAAAATGAGTTCGTGAAAAGGGGATCGGACTAAATTTGTTTTATCACATCAGATGAAGAATTTTTACTTCACGAACGAAAAAGTGAAGTTGGTGTTTAAAAATCTTTACTTGTATGCAAAATATGAACATTTTAAATTTCTAATTAAACAAAGAGGAAGATCCACTAGTGACGTCATACATTGTTTTCCCAAAAGCAGATGGGCAACCTTTTAATGTAATCTTTGATTGCTCATAGCTTCTTCGTTTTATAATCAATTTGAATTTCACTTTCAAATTTTTTCATGGTATAGTTTTACATTTTAATGGGTAATCTGATCTATTCGACATCAAGTAATCAACCCGGGAAACTTTAAGCGAGGAGATATAAGATTGAGGTGATGATATCATAGCTCGAAAATTGTCTCCGTTGATAGATAGCACAAAGCAGTTTCTGAATCGTAAGAAGAACCCACAATGTATAAAGACAATAATAGTTACAGGAAACTATTCTATTTTGACAGTAGGGAGCCACAAATCAATGTGAACTCAAAGTCCGATGAGAAAGGAGAAACAAGGATAAATAATCTGATGTGAAAAACCAAAGTTCTACAGGTAGTTTAAAAAAGGCGAATCAAGAAACTGATGAAATTTTTCATTGAATGAGATAATGCTTCAAAACAATCGATTTTTGAAATCAATCGATCGTACTCTAATATTATACATTTTATTATTTTTACTTAATATTATACATAGACAGGTTGTCGTCGAAGCCGTGTCTTGCAAGTTATTCCTCTTAATTTTCGTAACCAAAAAGTTTTCTTTTTCTCAGACCTCTTTAATTAAGATTTTCTTGGCCAGATATTTGTCTTTACAGTGCATTTTGAACAGAAAAATGAGTATTTACTCTGGATGCAATTATTGTACTAAGAAGACAAACACTCGTTACACTAACTCCATCCATGAGCATTTTACACACTCTCTGTACAAAATGCATTACTCACGTTAAGATGTAATAGAAATGCAATAAAAAAGTTTGTACTTTATATTGTAAAAATATATTGCGTTTAATTTTCATTTTAGTTTTGTTGATATTTTCCTTTTTCACTAATAAATAAAAAAGTCAACTTAAAATAAAAAACATAAAAAATATGTTCTAGTTGCATATCAAACCTCGCAAATCCAATTTAATATTATATTATGAAACACGAATGAATCCAATTACAGTAAATTACTTTTTTATAATTTATACTACCAACTTTAGTGTGGTGGTCTGTCTGTATTGCATGGTTTATAAGAAGTTTAAAAACTTCTTTAATTTCATTATATTCGTATTACTATTTTCTTTGAGAAATTCTTTTTCATATAGATTTTATTTAAGAAATAACATAACCTGGTAATGAATATTACTAGTATTTCCAGATATACTATAACATTGTAGAGTTTAAGCTTTTGAACTTTTAAATCTAGAAATAGTTTATATTTCCATGAACAGTTCATATTCCTACAGTTCTACATCTTAGTAGCTGCTTTGGAACATACTAAATAGTCTGATCGAGTTGGGGTTAAAATGAGCCATTTCCGGCAAAAAATTAAAGAGGCTAATATATTGACTATTTTTATATTAAAAAATGCGCTGAAAAAAAATGTGTACACCATGGGTTTCATTGTTAAATAATTTTGAGCGGCAATTTTCATTGTTTAATGTTTTTTGACGTTTAAAGGAAAACGGTGCGACGGACGAAAAAAATACGTTTGGGGCTAGTTACGACCTTTTATCTTTGGCCGTTAAATTTTAACTAGTAATTGAAGGATAAAAAAATAGCTATATCTTTCTGATTTTTTTTTCTGCTCAACAAAAGATCGTATAAATATTTTATTTCGGTCAAAATGTTTTGTTAACCCCCGAAGCACCGAATTAAAAAAAGGGATGTTATAAGTTTGACCGCTATGTGTGTGTGTCTGTCTGTCTGTGGCATCGTAGCGCCTAAACGGATGAACCGATTTTGATTTTTTTGGTATTGTTTGGAAGTTGGAGACTATTTTTAGCTATTTCAAGTGCGAATTTAGGGTTGCGGAACCGAAAAAATTAAAAATTGTCGATGATCTACAAATTGGTTCAGTTTGGAAAAGGCTTTAAAGAAAAAGACAATTTAATGGAGAGTTTTCTTAGATATGTTTCAAATGCGAGTTTAGGGTTCCATTGGCAAAAAATTTGTCGGACGTTTTTTAAATTTTGTAAATTTCACTCGTTCATAGTATACACACTTTTTTTAATTATATATCACGTATTTTGCCATTGTTAAATAATTAGTTTGTTTATAAGATATTTGCAACTCTCTGTGGCATTTTTTGAATTCCCCACTCCGAATGAGCATTAATATTAGTAAGAAATAAAAACTGCATAAGGTCTTGCTAAAAATTGTTTACTTTTAACCCCTTCCCATCGATCAGAAAATAAATTTAAATTTTACATTATAAATAAAACTGCTATTCACTTTCTAGTGCAATAAGGCGTGTTTTTTTATTTTGTTAATGTATAATTTATTATTAATTACCTTTTTTAATAAAAAAAGTTTTGTAAAAAAAACGAATCAACATGCTGTGTGGTTTTAGTGTTTCATTCGAATTCCTAAAAACGATATAAGTTATTCAATATTATTTGCATATTTGTCCGTCATCGATGTTATACAAAATGAAACATTTATGAACTGTTGATAAACGTAAATTATGTAATTATTAAAACTATATAACTTTGTCGAGACATATTTTAATATTAAATACTGTTAAAAGCGTTTTATGATTGAAATACTTGGTTTAAATGACTTTTCCATGAAACTTGATGTAAATAATTAAGAAGAATTTACATTGATTTTATTTTATACTGGCTATATAAGCTTCATTTCAAGCTCACAACGACTCCCTGATATTTGTTTTATCGAACAAGAAACATCTAACTACGTTGTATTGTTGTAATTAAAATGTGGTTCGTTAACATTTCCCACTTTCGTGCGGTTTTCAGTATAGCAAAGCAGAACTACTGTCGTAAATTGTAATTAATTGCAGTTATGGAAAATATATTATATTATTCAAAATAATATACTGCAATTAGTAACGCAGTAACTACATTTGCGAGTGTCCATTATGATAGCCTCGCAATGCAACCTTATCGATTTTTATGCCTTCCATTGAGAGATACTACGTCGTTGGTTCAAAAATATTCTTCGATAATGCCTTGTAAAATAATTAAAAAAACTGGCAGGGTAAGAATGGACAGTTAAAGATCTGAATGGTAACTGAAGCAGTGCCCCTCTGGTAACTTGGGGATCATTTTTCAATCTGCATGACTCATAACTATATGCCAACCAAAGCGCATAGAAATACGTGTGGTTACCAGGTTTTACAAAATAAAGCAGTAATCTTCGTACATTTATGTAAAACTATAAAGTTTTGCAAGACAAAATGAATGACTAGATTACTAATTACAAAATGTTAACTGAAGCATCTTAAATTCCAGTGTATAAGGAAATGGAGTTCAATGGAAACATCCATTCTAAATACCCCTGAATTTGTCTTGGCTAAGGCGAAGGAAGACACAACCATTTAGTTTTACACTTCGTCTTTTGTACGATACGTAGCGATATCAGAGATTTTCAAATCTTAAAACGTATAACGTTCAATTTTTTGCCTAGGACTGTTTTAACAATTAAGGCATATTTCTAGGAGATGACCAAGAATAGACAGACCCTATAATACTATGCTGGAAAAATATCTATAAACAACAACAAAAATCCCAATTGGAGAATTTAAGACAAACTCTTAATTCATTTCGATATATATTCAAATTTTATATAAATTGCTTGATAAATTGACTATGGCCTAGTTATTTAACTTAAATGTAAAACCAATTTGAAAAGGCCTAGAATTTGATAGCCTTAATTGTCTTACATGTCCTAAAATATATAAAAGTCCTGTCGCCAGTTATCAGTTTTCGTTTTATCATCTTTCGTCGATAGTACAAACGCCGTCAAGATCGAATTTGAGGGTAGTAAAAAAAATCGTTAAATTGTTAATTTGCGAGGGAATCTTTTTGAGAATAATCAGAGTAGTATTTCTAAGGAAATTCTAACAGTTTATGATAGTGGAATCCAGATCAAAGTTTCAACGCATTTTTCGGGCTAGGAACTGGTCTATTAATTGTTATCGTATATTTATACTCGACTAGAAATAGTTTAATCAGTGCATAAATACTAGTGCAATGAAATAACTTAAATGACAGGAAGTTATGATACAAAATCTGCGGTAAAGTATTTCTCTAATTTACGAACACAATATACTGAATAAAATCTCGTACTTTCTACAGAACTTTCTAGAGAAGAATCATTTTATATACAGAAACAATAAATAATAATGATTAGTATATATTTTACACTCATATAGTTTCTGTTCTGAATTGTTTTCTGAAAATAAAATGAACAGTTTACATAGAAAATAGAGAAACAACTGAAAATTTAAATCAAATATTAATTTCCGTAGTATGTAACCTACAGGATCGAAATATGGTGTATATGATATTTACATGTCCTATATTGCCAACGTAATGACATAAATATACCGATTGTTTTCATATTTAGAACAAAGATTTAACACTGATAAGTCCCCGGTCTGACACATAGATGGCGTCGCTAGTATTAAATGCATATTATTTTTATATAGTACCAACCTTCAAATGATTCGTGTCAAAATTTGACGTCTGTAAGTCAATTAGTTTGTGAGATAGAGCGTCTTTTGTGAAGCAACTTTTGTTATTGTGAAAAAAATGGAAAAAAAGGAATTTCGTGTTTTGATAAAATACTGTTTTCTGAAGGGAAAAAATACAGAGTCCGGAAACTCATTATCAAGCCAAGTTTTTGCTTCCACTGTATTTTTTCCCTTCAGAAAACAGTATTTTATCAAAACACGAAATTCCTTTTTTTCCATTTTTTTCACAATAACAAAAGTTGCTTCACAAAAGACGCTCTATCTCACAAACTAATTGACTTACAGACGTCAAATTTTGACACGAATCATTTGAAGGTTGGTACTATATAAAAATAATATGCATTTAATACTAGCGACGCCATTTATGTGTCAGACCGGGGACTTATCAGCCAACCTATTATTCATCAAGGTATGGAAGAAAAATAAAAATTGGATAATGACCTTGAAAATATATTCAATATTAATTTTCTTTTTTTTGTCCGTCGCCAATACATTTATTTCTTTTGAACAAGTGAAATTTACAAAATTAAAAAATCTTCGACAAATTTTCCAGGTACAGAACCTTAAACTCACATAAAACGCACTTAAAACACATCTAAAACACTCTTCATTAAATTACCTTTTCTCTTAAAGCCTTCTCCAACCTGAACCGATTTTGAGGATACAGTTTTGCAGTGTTAACAAAATTTTAATAAAAAAATAATTTGATTGTATTTCGAAGTAAATGTGAATGAGATTAATCGGGATCGGTTCAGAATCCTGGCTATTAATATGAATAGCATATTAGAATTTATTTTCTGGCTAAGTACCGGTCTTATAAGATCGTGATACGTAGATTCGTACATATCATAACTTCAAATTCAAAATTAGTATCTATTACAAATCGTTGAGAGATTCATCTATGAGTAGTATTACAAGCATTTGGTATACAAACCATTAAATTTCAGTTGATAAAAGTTACAAACATATATACAGAATGTTCAAGGAAGAATAGTAAACATTTACCTCGCCGTATAGACAAGTATTCTTAAAGTTAAAAAATTTGAACTATTCAAAATATTTTTACTTTTAAATGTATTAACACCACTTTTAGACAGATTCGATGTCTGAGTATACATCGTAATTGTGCATATTTTTTCGTTCACGATTTGTTTTGAATAAAAGGGGGCATCGATCTTGAATTGGCGCCAATCGTACCTTAAAAGTAATTATCGTAATAGTATATAATCGTATAAATAAAGCGAATTGATGAATTAAAAGAAAATTTCTTTGCGTTTGATTTAAATAGAGGATTTGGTTATTACGATCGCATATCTATCATGCCTATGTGATTGAGCCAACTATATGAAAATTAATGTTACTAACTTTCAGAAAATTCAACCCCGTACGGTAGTTGTATCACATTCGTAGCACCATTCGCCATATATGATCTCGCGGTGAGGTTCAGACAACCTCATATCGGTTGGTATTAAGAATTTTTTTTTCAATGTACCTAAAACACAAAAATATTTTTTGTTCCTCTTAAAACACCCTGTATAGATGCTATTCAAAAGCATGAATTACTATACACTATAATAGCAACTAGCCTACTATTTGAATTATTATTATTGAACTCATGTGGAAATATTATAACTGAGAAAGAGAGAACATCGTAGTAATAGTAAGTTATAGCATTTATACAATAATAGTCCGCGATTATATCTATTTATTGTTATATATTACATTGAGTTCACACTCTTCAAACAGTTTTATTGTTATTTAATGGTTAAATAGATATTTATCGATTACAATCAAAGTGAAAATTTTTAACAAAAACAAAAAATATCATTTTGGATCGTAGAGATATTCCACTGATTTGAAAAGGGGTGTATATAATAGATGGTTTTCAATACAATATATCAACACTTATAGGAGGCACTTCGTCAGGAACAGTATCATGAATCATCGGGTTACATTAATGCTTCAGGAGTATATTAACAAATGGACAGTATGCCGAATGACATTTTAGTGCATATTAATATGTTTTGGAAAAGTTTTTCTTTTGAAGTCGGTTTTTTTTTAAAGTTTATTGTATTTTGTGATTTTTAGTGAATCTGCAGTCCACTAACTAATTTATTACTAAAAAAAAGAGTCATCGTAATCGGTTGGAGTGGTATTGAGTTATTCGTCCTCTTGTCGTACTTTAAGACTGTAAATTTAAGACTTCTCATGGATGCCATTGTCAGAACTTAACCAAAATGAAATGGGACTACACGGAAAGCACCAGATTTCAAATAGATAAATAATCATCAAAACTCACCCAGTCGAAAGTTCTGAGATAACACACATTAAAAAAAAATACAGTCGAATTGATAACCTCCTCTTTTGTTTGAAGTCGGTGACAAAAAATTATTTCAAAAAATGGATGGATATTTACTTTACTACGTTTTCAAAATCGCGTACCTTTCTACCCCACCTTATATTATTCTTTCAACTATTATAGTTTTAACTAGTAATTTATTATTCCCTGTATGATTAAGATGTAGTAAAATAATTATATTCACACTTTAAAATAATGGATGTTGTAGTACTCGATTACATACACGATACATTTACGTTTGTAATGTTTATTAATTTACAACAACGTTTGACGTGTTGTTAGTTTTCGTAGTAGATTATATAGATGCATAGAATATGTTCTGTGCTCGGTTCATTAACACATGGTGGTTGGTATTGTAGAAATATATAAATCGGACATGGATTTTAAACATTAATGATTTCCTAGAAATACCATTTACTGAGTTACTATATAACATCCCATTTTATATCATATTTGTACTGTAAGTGTAAAATAAAATTTTAAAAAGAGTATTTGGCTAGTTTCAACAAATCTATTTTGAAACAAAAATCTGATGTGGAATCCACAAAAAATTCCTAGTACGGGTATAAAATAATTAAATTGTATTCAGGGAAAAACAACAGGGATATTCCTATTGAAATATGAAAACTATGAGAACTTGAGGCGGTCAATATAAAATATTGACAATGATTCGGAGCACCTCCTTGTATGAATGTAACTATGTTTGTTCGGGTGGAATCTTGCAACTTAGATAAAACTTGTGCTTTAAAAAGTATTTTTTGTTAAAATTTTTAATTTAAGACTAAAAAACATGCACTTCCATCAAATATGGTGGAAACGACGGGAACATCAGCACGCCACTTAACTTACTATGCATTGCCATTCAAACTTAGTGTGCGTGCAAACTTTCAGCTACATCGGTTGACGATAACTGCTTCAAAATTGAGTTGCAAGATGTCACCCGGACAAACATACATACATCCCTATATATTATAAATGTGAAAGTAAGGATGTTTGTTTGTTTGTTTGTTTGCTTGTTTGTGTGTTTGTTACGCTTTCACTCAGAAACCAATGAATACGTTTGAATAAAAATTAACAATATTATAGCTCATACATGAGAAAAACACATGAGTCTATGGCATTTCACTGTGCCATCTATGAGCATAATTTTGAACCACAAATTAAAGATAACTGTAAGAATACTCAAGTAGATACCATTCATGGACCACCTTTCCTGGTATAATCAATGAATTATGACTATTTTACACTTGAAAACATATATTTTAGCTGAGTAAAACAATCCCTTCGAGTGTTATGGAAGAAAGATAAGTAGGATCAAGATAGATGGAGGCTTTAAAACGGAGGTTTTTACTTTTAAGCTTAGTGTAGCGGGCGGAAATCAAGCTAGTATATACATACATATCAAGTTAAGAGAAGCTTGTAATAAAAAGATCAGTTTTACTGACAAAAGTCAACAAATTTTCAAGTTAATGATCTCCCATCTCAGCTCCTTTGATTGATGTTTCGATTTGGCCAATTACTCACGAACAGTCTTTCAATTGCCATACGTGACTTTCGAAATACTAAAAGCGAAAGTTAATAGCTCATTTTAAGAAAAATTTTAGAGTTATGAATCGTTACAAAGAAGTTACTTTTTTCTGTATATTATTAAAATGTAAAGGAGCACATACAAGCAGTACAGGTTGCTATAATAAAATTGAATTTCATTCTCGAAATAATAATAATAATAATAATAATAATAATAATATTTTATTCGTTCTTTTTCGATATACAATGTATACATAGAATTCGTCAAATAATGTGGAAGGTAACATTTTGCTTTAAATAAACAAGCAAGTAATTGAAAATCATCTTCTTGCTGATGAATGAAATTCATTATCTGTATTTAGAATTTAACGCTTTTGTGAACTTTATGTCGTATACACATCTTGTGATTAATACATCTTGTACATAATTTAGAAGTATCCAAAAACAAAATGACTAGGATGAGTTGTGAGTATAATATTCTAAAATAAGTTTGTATTGTTCACACGTACCAAATATGTTTCATATGGTTGATGATGATACCTGATACATATATACACAGAACTCGTATAGTCTTCTATAATAAAATAACAAACAATTGGTCATTTTGTAATCGTAATTGTGGTAAAATATATTTGTTACTACCAGTGAATTAAACAATATTGTATATAAAGTATACGTATATGAAATATGTGTATGAAATAAATATACCGACAAGCATATTAAATTTGGAGATACTAATGCAAAAATTCAAATCATTTTTTACAGTGCGTTGATCTGTTTGATCGAAATACGTATCCTTTGAAAATAATTTGTGACATGGTGCTGATGGTCGAGGCGTTATCGTACTTATCGTAAAACTTACATGTTTTTTATCTAATCATTCTCCTCTAAATAATTACTGGTATCAAAGTCATATAAAAAAGTTGATTTCAAGACCATTTGATTCAAAATATTTCTTTTCGTATTGCAGAAGGTTGGAAATAAATCTTAAACTTGAGCACGGTTGCGTTTAATGCTTTAACAACTACGAATTCCCGAAAAAGGCTTTGTTGATTTTTCCAGTACTATTACTATTCTTAACAAGTGAAAACAAACAATTGACTGAGTTAATTGTTGAAATACCATGCATAGTGTTGATTACTCTTTGGTAAGACATCTCTATCTTAGTTCAACAAGAAAAGAAATATCCGCAATTTCAGCGGTCTGAAAATAAACCCTCAAAACGCTACCTTCTACCTTTTTACGGGTTCCTTTTCTGTAATCAATGGTTTGCAATTTTTCGTTGATGTCTCCAAGGCTATACATACCTTTCAGATATAAATAACAATTTATACGTATTTGCAGGTATATTATTAAAAGTTTTGATTCGTGTTTAGGTATTTGGTTTATTTGCAATAGATACATTATTACAGATTGTATGTTTTACAACTGTATACAAAAGTTTCCTGTAAATCCATTAGGAGTTAAGGGGTTTTGTAATGTGTCGCCATCCTATTATATTTCTCATAATTAGGTGAAAAGTTAGGTAGCAATTTAGGTCGCTAGGTCCAGGTTGCCTATAAGAGTTCTTTTCCAGGATTTTACTATAGAAACTATACCTCCAAATATATAAATAGTAGATTATAATTATACTAGCTTGATATCCGCCCGTTACGCTGGGGTTTAAAGTGAAAACTACCGCATTATGGACTCCACATTTCTTTCTGTCACTTATTCCTCTCTCATAACATTCGAAATATTGATAGGGATTGTTTTGTACAGGTAAAATATCTGTACAGATTTAAATGTGTTATTATATTGATTTATTGAGTGTATCAGAACGGGTGGCCGTGAATTGTATCTCGTTCAACATTTCTCACTCATAGATGGTAAAAACATAGACTAAATTTAATTTTTCCAATTTAAAAAATTATATATCTTTATAAATTGTATTTCATGTGTTATTTTTATGTATGAGGTATATTATTGTTAAGTTTTATTCAAATCCATTCCTTAGTTTTTGCGTGAAAGCGTAACAAGCACACAAACTAACAAACAAACATTTTTAGTTTCACATATATAATACTAGCTGTTACCCGCCCGCTTTGCTGGGCAACATCCCCACTTGCACCCCTCCCTCCACATTTCCTTGCGTTGGATAACATTTTTGTAATGTACACGTGATGCTCTTTTATTTGATACCCCACTTAGGTATATTTGTAAATATTCGATATTTCCTTCCCACTTTCTTGCTACACCTTTCTACCCTCCGAAGGTTAAAAAAATTTCTAAATGTAATTTAAAACATTCTGACCAAGTTTTGAACTATTAAAAGCCATAATTGAAAAATATGAATTTTTTATTCATGAACACCCCCGCAACCCCCCTTGTGGGTGGAATTTCGTAAAATCCGTTCTCAGTTGACCTCTACTTGGCAAAAGGAATATTCCTCCCAAATTTCAAGTCTCTAGGTCTTATAGTTCCAGAGATATCGTGATGAGTGACTATCTATCTATATATCTATATCTATAGAAAGTCTCCTATATATTTATAGATAAAGGGATAATTTTAAACTATTGACCTTAGAGAAACAGTGTTGAGGGCGTTTTTGACTTGAAGTTACTCAAGGAAAATGCTATTAAAGTTAGATTGTTTGTTCGTGGGACACTTTTTTTGAAATGTAATGGAATTGACGTCCGTTTTAACCAGTTTAAAGTAGTTTAAAGTAGTTTATTTAATCAACCACAGATTGTTTTTAACATGCTTATAATAGCTACACCTGTATGTATTGTATGTTTGTATGTAACTCTCTAATATCATACCCATGCATTGGACATCATCAGTTATATACATTTATTATACTACCGATAACCATACTGTACATATATACTTTGAACAAGCAACAAGCGTGTGTTTTTAGTTTTTTAAGATATATTCTTATTTTGGAGTACAATCTAACACGCGATGAACTCGTCAGAAAGCTTAACAATTGAAACAATCTTTCAACTGAAATAATGTGGTTTCACCATAGATATAACCTGCAGATGCTCAATATATATTATCTTATTTACTTAAATTCAATATAGAACCAATCAATTTTCAATACAAACATAGTTTTACAAATAGAATCAGTTATTATTACGTACATACATAGTATTGCATTTATTAGCATATTATTCAAAACCAAGGTTATTTAATATAAACATGAATATACATAAATATTCTACATATAATACATAAATATTAAAATCATATCTAACAAGTGAAAACAAACAATTGACTGAATAATTGTTGAAATACCATGTATAGACAGTGTTGATTATTCTGTCACATTACACATACATACATGCCACACATATATAACTGATATTCCCATATAATATATACTATACAGTGATGTTTACGAAAAAATATTTCAAACAAAAGTTGTTTATTTTTTTATAAGGAACATTTTTACATTTAAACTTTTGTTTTATCCCGAACGGTTTACCAGGTGGGTACTACGGACCCAAGACCCAATTGACCTTTGTTGCTCATATACGAACTTGACCTCATTTTTTACGTCCTCAGCACGCTATAAAAATTTCAGCTTGATATCTTTTTCGTTTTTGAGCAATCGTGATGACAGAAGGGCAGAGAGACAGACGAAAGGCAGACAGACAGACAAACAACCGGAAATGGACTAATTAGGTAATTTTATGAACACTTAAATTTGATTCATAGCATCAAATTTTTAAGCGTTACAAACTTGAGACTAAACTTAGTATACCTTGGTGTATGTCATATACATGGTATAAACATATAATACATCAAACGAGGATGGATATAGAAATGGAGAACTGAATGAAAACTACCTGCGTATATAACCATTAGATAACACACCAATAGATAGATACATTGCTGATTCAGTACGTTAATAAAATATATAGTAGAGTAGCAGATACCCGTCCGCTTTGCTGGCCAATTTATCCTTTAAAAACAAAGACTATCACGTTATCGCCCTCACTTATCCTCCCTTTTGTTCACAATTTTATGGATTTTAATTTTTTGGTGGGGATCTCTTAACTTTTTTGAAAATGAAGTTTTGCCCATGATACTCGCTGACATTGTAACTTTCTATAAGTCCAATCATTAAATTAACCTGATTTTTATACTTTTTGGATCTAAATTACCCCATCCACCAAGTTTCATCAAGTTCAAAGAAAAAAAAATTTTTTTCGCGTGTTTCTCGATTTTTTAAAGGGGTACCCCATGAAAATTAATACTACCTCAATGAAAATAATTAATACTACCTCTTAAATACTACCTCAACGAAAAATAAAAGAAATAAAATTATTATTTCGATTTGTGAATTGTAACCAATAACTTCCTTATCACAAAGATAATATATGACGTAGATTAGCTATGTATAGCTTTCATCGTGCAATAAGTATGGTAATGTTTGTGAATGTTTGTGAAGAGATCTGTCTACAATTTTCTTCACACAAATTATTCACATACATTTTGAGAGTATCTAACATACAAATATTATAAATTACTTATATTTTAGTTTAGTAATTTGTAAGAAGGCGAATTATTTAAACACATACAACATACACAAACAGAAATTAAGTAGATAAGGGTATACAGAACATTATTATAATTTCTCTAGCATCAATTAACATTTCTCTAGCATTAACAAAGTGAAATTTAGTGTACGAATCATAATATTATATATTTTAGAGTATGAAAAGTGATATCCATTAAGTTACGAAACTGTCTTTAAAGAAAGTCGCATTGCAGAAAAAACTTGAATTATTCGACAGATGAAACATTAAAAAGGTTATAAACCAATCAATACATACGATAAGCTCCACCGAAGATAAAATCCGTAGAATGCTTAATGCCAAAAAGTCGAATCCAACTTTTTCAGAAATTATGGTCACATAATTTTTCTATGACTAGCTAGCTCGCCCTATGCGGAATTTCACTCCCGTAGTTACCGTAACCCCCTAGCTACCCTGTACCCGTGGCTAAAAACAACATGTCTTTTTATATATGTCTAGAGTATTAGGAGAGCATCTGTAAAAAATTTGTCTAGCCTGTTTTTCCGAAGCGGTACATTTTTAGACCGTGATATCAAACCTAGGCATAATAAGCTTGAAAATGAGGGGTGAATCATAGAATTTAATAAATGAATGAAGAAGATAAGTATAGGACAGAAAAAAACTTGCTAGAGAAGAATACATATATAATTAAACACGAAGGGGACCCGTTTCCAGTAGTTCCAGTTTAGACTACCAGATGGAAATACATGTAATTACCATTTTTAGAAACCAATCAAAATATTCAAATTCAAACCAATTAAATCCCACCAACTGGCGATAATAATTAGTACTAATTGAAAGTGAAAGTGTATTCATTTTTAGTAGTTCCAATTTAGACTACCAGAGTACTTATTATTTATCATTACATACAACATACATACATCTTTAATAAGTAATCGTACATTGTTACTATTTTAAAAATGGAAAAAGGTCATTCCTTAGTTGTTTGGCACGGTTGCCCAGTCTTTGTGGCTCTTTTTATAGTCGTTTTCTCTCAATCATGCCGACTTACCGGCTTAAAAGCTTATACTATATTTTAAAATGCATTTCGCATTCAAAAAATTTTCAATAAGGCCAAAAACCTATGAAAGCCACGCTCTAAAATCTCTCAATGAGAAAGCAGTTTCAGATTATTGAGTTTATTAAGATGAGGTTGGTAGCGGTGTCACTGAGCAGTGAATGTACAAACAGTTACCAAAGTTTACAAAATTTTAATAAACAAACATAAATAAAAAATAAAATTAGTTAATATCAAAAGTATTACTAGTCCACTGGTATATGTGAAACTGGCATTATTTTCCAAATTTTCCACAAACGCTTGTTTTGTGATGTTATTTTTTCACAAAATTTTTCAGCCGCCCAGAATCTCGTTGGATTATTTTACGCCATATTACGTCATACTCTGCTAACTTATTTACATATGGACTTGTATAATAAGTAAACTTGCTAGATGGTGTTTGAATTATTCAAAATTCAATTTGAATTTTTAGTAATGTTCATTTACAATTTGTGATTATTATTATTAGTGTTATTATTATTATTGTTATCTTCAAATTTAATTTAACTAATGGAAACACAATTGTAAAATTAAAAAGATAAATTTGACATTTCATTTTATTTTTGCTCAATTAATTTAATCATTGTCTTTTCACGTCGTTATCCTACATAAAAGGAATGGTCCGTGTCTTCACACGTGGGATTCTTTTCTAATCATAATTTTGGAAAACATTGACTCGACTTATTTATTAGAAACGCCTTTTTCAATTCAAACCAAAACATAATTTCAATTTATTTCAAAACAAGTAAATTTTCGAAACTTTGCATTCAAGCTGTTGTTCTTAAAGGATAGAAGTCTTTATGACAAAAAGAATTTTTATCTACTTTATTAGTTACGGAAAACAGCTCCCATCGACAAAATTTTCGGATATAATCGTGCACGCTATGGCGATGACCTCAATGAGATTGACATGCCATTGACTTATATAAAGCCATTTCTTTTCAAGCATATCTAACGCCAATAAGAGAAGAAAAAAATACCTTCTAAGCCTTCTGAAAGTATACATTATAACTTGTATTTAAACTTTTACTCTATATCATAAGGTATAGTGTGTCCTTAGGAAGGAACCTCATTTTTGCCCGTTGCTTTCACTTTCGTCTGTTCTCCAGCAATACGTTTGATAAGCTTTTACTTAGTAAAAGAATCATAGTAATTTGGATTTTATCTTATTTATTTCAACGCTTACATTTTTATTATTTTAACAAAAATAAAATTTCATAATTCGTAAAATAAACCTTTCAAATAAACCTAACACTATAAATAAACCCTTAAAATAATCCCAAAATACTTAAAACAAAAACTGAATCAATAATTCAAAAACTTTCTTAAATAATATATTAATTCTGATTGATTTTCATCAAAGTCAATTCTCCCTTAAATAAATTGACAATGTATTGATAGATGTTTGTTAAAACGTTTAAGGGTTGATTGAAATAATGCAAGATGTGATAAAAATAATAAGGAACAAAAGAGAGTATCGAGAAAATTCAATTAAGTGTTCGTTCTCTAGCATCATTTCTTATCATTATTAAAACAAAGAAGTGTTTTGTTTATAATACGTTATTTATTAACAAAATTAGATGTTCTTTTACCGAGAGGGTTTTAGAAACCGATTATTTTTCAAAATCAAATTCCCACAGTATCTCATCCATGTGGTTTTCGTTTGCCTATATGAAGAACAAAAAGGAAACACAAACGTGAGAAAAGACGTAAAAACAAGTCAAAATAGATTCAAGAACGTTCAAAATCGATATTTTCGTTGAAATATCACCCCCTTACATGCTTTTATTTTTATGTACATGGAAGTAGAAGTTTTGAAAATTTCTGAAAATTAAACTTGAAAATTGATTATTATGTTAAACTAGAGTGATACCCACCCGCTTAGCTGGGTTTAAAAGTAAAGATTGGTAAGGATTGCTCTTGCTTATCACCTTTCTATAACACTCGAAATAATGGTATAAGAATTGTTTTACACAGGTAAAATATATGTATGGTTCTCTATTTTTTTTAAATGTATAATAGTTAATTATTCATTGAGTATATCAGAGAAGATGGCCGTGAAATATTTTATATTGACTATTTTTACAGAAATGTGTAATTTATGGTAATGTAAAATTAAATTAATTTTTAAATTTTTTTTATTTTTTTATTAATATATCTTTATAAATTATATCTCATGTGTTATTCTGATATATCAGCTATATTGCTGTACAGTTTCATTAAAAACCATTCGCTAGTTTTAGCATTGTATCGCTCCGATTATTATCACAACCGGTGTAGTTAATTTTTGGGGCTTACATAGGTATGTCGTACAGGTCAGGTTTATAAAGATAAGACTCCAGTCACATTACGTTAGCGTTTTTACACTTAAAAAGCATTCTGATACTACGTCTGTTCTAACGACATGTTACATGAAAAAGAGTATTATCTTCCGAAAAAAAACCAATATTCGAAATAAAAAACTATAGTTGTTAATTTAACATTACAGTAATACCTCAAATCTGAATATCTCCATAATATGCCTTAGAATCTAGCCGTATATTTTTTTTACATATTTGGAGAAATTTGTTCGATGTTCTGTGTTAATATCGAAATACGGTGTTTCTTTCGAATGCTTTTTACAAGTTTCTCTAGTTTCTTTATTCACATTGACGTCATTCATTACATCATTGTTACATAATAATAATCAATTATTAAGTTAAATTTAAAATTTTAATTAAATTTTATCATCAACGTAATAACGCATTATAAAATATATATGACATTCTTGTTAATTAAATTAATATTCTATTATCACAATACTATTTATAAACAATAATATTTTATTAAATACCAAAATTATTATTGACAAATAACAATATTCATGTTTTATCGAAGAAAATTCAGAAATTCTATATAGAAAATAGAAATAATTTAAAAATAATGTAATATTTCAACAAAAAAAATTTAAGAAATTTACTACTAGCGTATTTTTGCAAAATTTCTCTCATAACCATTTTTGGAACTATGTTCCTTGTCGCACGTTATCTTTCTGATTTGATTGTGTGTTGCAAAACCACAAAAGCAATTATAACAACAATAAAAAAAAGACACCAAAAACCGATCATTTTCATCTATGTCACTAGGAACCTAAAACTTTTTAAATCACTTCAGCTTGCCGTAAAAATGAGTTATCAAAAATTAAAGAAAATATAGATAATTTAATTAAATGCATGGAACTTTTATATATTGTCATAATAAATATCCTGATTAAACCAAACGTAATGAACGCATATATTGGGTTGACTACTAAATCAAAAGTAGGCCTTTTTTAAGCTAATATTACAATTAATTCGTTATGGTAAAAGTAAAGCAGCTATAGAAACAATATTATTTAGTATTTTACTTCTAAAATTAAAACCTCCTTTAGAAAAATAGCTTGTAAATAAAGAAGTTAGCGCTACATTTATTATGTACGAAGGAGCGATAATAATTTAGTTCCTAATGGGTGTCCCATGGCATCTTTCGTTCTTTTTGATCACTTGTTTGGGTAATTTTTTCAGTACTTTGAGAGTTTCAGCTTATTTGGCGTTTCATTCTAGTTAAAAATGATTGAAAATTCTTCAATCCAAAAATGTTTTGGTTGAATTTGCAATACACTGGAAGGTATTCGTATACTATAATAAACTTTGATCTTATCTTAACAATTTGATGCAAAGACGATACATTTTTGTTATTAGATTGATATGTTTAACAAAGCTATCATAACACGTAATAAAGCCATGAAATTCGCATTTTAAAAAGTTCAATACAAACATTTAAAATTCAATATGCACTGTAATATTTCTTTTTTTTTTTTAATTGAATGCAGATTAATTAATTAAAAATTAATAGAGATTTTTAATTTGATAAAAAATTATATAATTTCAAAAACCCATATTTTTGTAAATGCATGTAAGTAGATACAATGGTACACAAGAGTCACTTTGATTTTATTAAATTTAATATTATCTGTACATACATTTAATATTATCTGTATATATCTGGACATTCTTTATCAAGGCGGGATGATTCAGAATTAAAGATTCATGTACCTGACACAAGATGATTCCGCCTATCTTTATGTGGTTTAGAAATTATAGAAAAAGTTTAGAGATTTGAGGAGATATTTGATTTTTTTTTCTTTTTTCGATGAGTAAACTGCAATTCAAACAACTGATATCTACAAAGTCGTTTATATTTATCCTAAACTCGATTCTATTCAAACTGTGACATTCAGTTTAAAATATTTTTGGTGGGGCGCTTGGCATGAATCCGGGAAGGCCAGGTTCTTGTCCTGGTTCGAGAGTATTTTTTTCAATTCTCTTTAATTAAGATTACTAGACAATATATTTGTCAATATTAAGTTTACGCTGTATGTATCATATTAAAATCGTCAACTATAATCGAAAGACTTTGATGTAAATAAATATCGTATACATGAATAAAGTAAAAAAAAAAAAAAAAATATATAATATTTTTGTTTAGTTAATGATATGATATTTGAAAATAAAGATATTTGGAAATAGATAAATTTTTTGGATTTAAACATTCTTTCGAAAATCGAATTATTTCCTCTAAATTCAAAGAATGCTCTAAATGCAAATTTGAACAATGTGTATACCACTTTTGTCTGCCTTAGTACTTTACGTAGATTCAATTTTAATGTAATTTTTTAATGTAACATACGGTGGTAGTTATTCAATTTATTATTGAATTTTAATTAATAAATCGGCAGTGTAGTACGGTGGCGAAGTGTGCAGTGTGCCACCATGTTTTTGTTACAAATTGGATTAAATTTGTAACACATTGAATAAATCATTCATACAAATTCATATTCATTTACATGACTGCATATGCAAATTTTTATATAATGTTTGTAATATAATCATCATAATATTTGCCAAATAAATTGAATGCATTTTTAGTTTTATTATAGTGATTTCCCATTGAAATTATTCAGCAACTAAATATAAGAAAATTTATTTCTACACTCAAGCGTAGTATAGGAAAGGGCGGACGATATAGGGCTGTGTGATTTTGAAAACGCTATAGAATTAAATAATTATTCCAAATTATCTTTTTACCACCTTTTACTATGTTAAAATATCTAGATGACAGAGCTTTGCTCGGTATTTTTTTTTAGTTAAAAGGACACCAATTTCATCACTAATATAATGTATTTTGTAAGTTTATCCAAATATTGTGCAGTCGCCAAGGACTTGGGTTGTCAGAGCGACTTTAAATTAACACAAAAAAATAATATATTTTATTTCGTTTTACGATATACGTATATATCACAACATAGAGCAAGAGCCCGCTTCGGCTAGACGCACATCATTTCATAAAACCCTCAAGTTTATCTGCGCACGTCACCAACACAGGTAAGAACGATGAGCGACTATGTAGTTTAGGTAGTGGTTACCTTGACAGGTAACAGGTAACAAAGGTGTAAAAAACAGCACCTCAAGTACATTAAGATATAAAGCTCGTTTTTTTTACATTTTCTTCAGAATAATATTTAAAATGACGTCATCCATTGCCGGACACTTAGTATAGTTTCAACCCCCTGCCGGACACCCCCAAACTCTAAAAATTGTGATTACACTTACATTGTATGGTACAGTAGTACAAAAGCTGAATTTTATATATGTTTCTTGGGGGGCTATGAAAAGAAGTTACCCCAGTAGCCGGACAGTTTTCAAGGTTTTTTCCATCTTGCCAGAGGCCTTGAGAGTCCGCCGTCGGTGCGCGAGATATGTATACATCAATACTTTAATCAAATATAATTTTATTTTATTATGTAAATATTTAAATTTTTCTTTTTGCAAAATTATGCATTTTGTAATTTAAGGGTAAATATTGTGTTTTTGTTATTAGTTTGAATAATGTTTTTTTAATTATTATAAATTTTGTTCATAAATGTAGATAAAAATATTTATAAAGGATTATAGAGTTATTCAATTCATAAATTTTATCCATCAGTATATATATAGTTTAAATATCCCTATTATATGAAGCTGCTGGATGTATACGAAATACAATGTCAAAAATAATTCTCAGTTTAGCGGAAAAATAAACAAAATGAATAATTTTGTTTATATATCTGTTTTGTTACACTTTTTTTCTACTAAGAAAATCTAGAATAGTACCTACGCTTCTAAATGTTTAATGTTTTTTGTACAATACCCCAGTATGGATTAATTAAAATAAATGTTTCAAAAATTGATAAATACACAAGTGAAATTTACAAAACTAAAAAAACCCCCGCATATTTTTTGAGTACTGAACTCTAAGCTCGCACTTGAAACATATCTAAGAAGATTCTTCATTAAATTACTGTTTTTCTTAAAGCTTTTTCTAAACTGAACCAATTTTGGAGATGATCGCCAATTTTTTAGTTTTTTCGGGTACGGAATCCTAAACTTGCATGTGAAACAAAGCTAAGAACACTCTCCATTAAATTACTTTTCAAACGAAACCAAAAAAATCAAAATTGGTACAAAATAAAATCTAGAATAACACTAATTAAGGTATTATCAAACAATTTTTTTTTTAATACAAAGGTAATTTTTTGAAAGTTCAAAATTATATTCTAATTGTTCAAATAACAATCAAATATTAAAATTTACACTGATTAAATCACATGAATATTTAACCCTAAAATGGTCACTATGTAGAAGAATGGTATATTCAAACATGTTGATAAAAGTGTAAACAAAAAGTTGTTTTTCTAGAAGGACTGTTATTTTTTTTGTATTTGCTAACATTTCTTTCACAACAGAAATATGTTTATTGAATCGGTAGAATTATTGATAATATTATAACGAAACAAAAAGTATGTAAATTGACTGAAACTTTTGTCGAAGCAACATAACTTTTTAAAGTATAAGAAATTATAGGCAACCCAAGAAAAAAAATAATGATTTCTTTAAAAACTAAAAACTTAAAACCTGGTGAAAAATTATTATTTGATATTGTGAATATATTAAAAAAACTTTATATTTTTTTTTTTGTTTCCTTTCTGAAAAAAAGTAGCAAAAGGTATTTAGGTTAGTATTTAAAAAAAATTAAATGTGACATACTCATTTTGTTGTGTATGACAAATATTTTGGAAATAATACTGTTGTCAAACTATGATCAAAATTGTTATTTAACATAACAGTTGTGTTAAACTAATTTCGTTTTTGTTAGTACACACATTCCGTAGTAGTTTTAACATTTTCCAGATCATTGTTTTCAAGGCATTGCTCAAATTCTTACCTGTAACAAAAAAAGAAAATATATTAGAAGAATTGCTTAAAATTAAAAAAAAATTATTTAAGGATATTGTATTCACATTAATTAAACATGCAGAAAATAAGAAATTTTGTCTTTTTTTGTATAAAAAAAGTAATTAATTCCTGTCAAGGATATTCAGACGGCTATGATAAAACAAATTATCGTAATAATTTAAATTCATTTAAGAGCGAAGGCAATCGACAAATGATCTAAATTGTTCAAGAAATTAATAATAATACTAATAATAATAATAATAATGTTTATTGCAGATAATAAACATAATAGCAAGTCATAACATTTTATAGTGATATAGGTTATTGCTTGATTTAGGTACCTTGCGACCCTAACTTAGCATCTTTTACCATCGAAATGCAGGGCCGTAACGATGGTACATAGCGCCGGTGACAAGTATTTAGGTTGCGCTTTATATATATCGAGATGGACTGTAACGATTTTGATGAAAATTCGTATACTGATAGTATTTAACATTGGAAAAAGATTGGATCAAATTTGCTTGTGTTATCAAAAAAAATCGAATATTTGACTTTGTGACTCCAAAAAATTTAATTCTGCTCTATCACATCCAAATTTTATCCAATTTTAATATACCCAGTATGAAATTTTGATAAATTTGGGTCATAATTTCCAAATTTGTGATCAAAATTAACCTAGCGGTATTATATTTCAAGAATGTGGAGTCCTAGTCTCGGGATTAGGCACATAAGTGATAGCTAGCGAAAATCTGACATAACAGCTGAAAAGAACAACCCAAAATTAGTGGATTTCAAAAAACCTTTTAATAAGATCCTGTCAAATTTGCCTGTGTTATCAAGAAAATAGAATTTTTTAACTTTATGGCGTCATCAGAATTCAATAAATCAGATTATGATATTTATAATATTGTAAATAAATGAGCGCTTTTTACACTATTCTTAACTAACTTTTTGTTTAACGTATAAAACAAACTAGGTATATGTCTGAACTCGAAATGAAATTCATTCTACTGTTATAAGCTCCAGTTGGGTAGACACTCTTTAAGCCTAAATTAAAAAAACAGATTGATTTGACCTTTATCTAATAACATATAGATTTAAGGAAAATATGATTAAATTTCATGTTAATAAAATAAAAAAATCAAATCATATCAAAGTAAACAAAAACATATTTCAATTTTTCAATCCCATTTATTGTTGAGCTTTATACAAATAGAATACGATACAAAATAGAAATACAAAAATGTTAAATGTAGCATAGATCAATTTAGAAAATTGCTTATGCAAATATACACACAATCATAATAATCCCTTGTGTTTATGCATAAAGCACAATTTATAAAAGAAGACTGAATGAACGGTATTCTTATTTAGTCAAACAAAAGCTACTGCTTTATGTTTATAATATCTGTATGTAATAATTCAGAAAATATGCTTGAAAATGCTGCTCAAGGATGTACGAGCGCCAGGGAAATTTTGGATAAAAGGCTTGTATGGATGTGTGAGCTCAGTAGTGGGGACATAAGTTTAAAAAATACTAGCGGACCCGACAGACGTTGTCCTGTACACACGTCTTTTTTTAATGAGCTGAAACAATCTGGACTTCAATTCATTAATACCTATACTACGTTTAGCCTGTCTGCTACACTCATCCCGCTAAACCCCAATTTAACTCCCATTTATTGGACCGGCCTGAGCTTCGACCTTTGGCCTGGCCTTCGGCAGTGGAGCTCGCTGCGCTCGCATATGGCTCTAATAAATGCCTATTGACAATAAAAAATACATAGTACACATAGTAAGTTGTAATATAATGTGATATGATTTATATGCGCTCCCACCATTTAATGAGATTTAACTTTTTTGGTGTGGAACCCTTAAAAACAGTTGTAGTGGACCGAATGGTAAATCTAAACCATTCTCCAATCCCCTTGAACTCACACAAAAAATATCATCGAAATCGGTCCAGCCGTCTAGGAGGAGTTCAGTCACATACACACGCACACAAGAAATATATATATTAAGATATATTTTCAATTTTGATGTTGAATGAACTTGACAATATAATACGAAAAGTAAGAATAAAGTTTTTCGATATCTGGAGTAATTTTCAAAATATAAAAAATTGAAATTTAATTATTTAGCTTTCATATTTCGAAAACCAAGGCAGATATCGAAAAATTTTATTCTTACTTTTCGTCTACATTCATGAACTTATAACAAAACTCATCATCGAAGTTCAAAATAAGGTACAAATAATTTCAACCAACTTAACTTGTTTTTGCGCTCGTACTACCTTAAATCTTTAATATTTTATTATATTTTAATAAAAAGGTTAAAAAGTAATAAATATTTTCTAATATACAGAAGCCGAGTCAATCTAACCAAAATAGAATGTACCTACATGGCTCATAGTTGAAGAAAAAAAATTTAAAAATTACTCTACGATTGAGAACTTGGGTGCAATGGTTCTAAAAACACAGAAATTCATGTTTATTGGATCTAGAAAACGAGTAGAAATGATGTCATACCTGGGAAGCTTTTGGTATATTGTAATTTTCCAATGTAACTTTTGTAAGCTAATATGTGAAAATTACCAATGCATATAAAGGAAAAACTCAAAAAAGAAGCAATTGGTATGCGGCAAATTTTCCTTTTAGTTGCCGAAGAAGCATTATCTTTATTTCAGTTACATGGTAACTCAAAATAGTTTCATTATCGACATGGTAATGTAAAGTTTGATATTTTTAATAAACAAAGAGGCTATTTTATTGATCGTACATATCGATTAACGTTGCAAGAGTAAACACAGAGTCGAGTAAGTTTATATTGGTAGGAATATCCACTATCAAAAACATGATTGTAGCGGCACAATTTTACAGTCCAATTAAAATGATAAATGATACGAGGTTAAAAATTAAAAACTTTAAATCCTGCTATTGACTAGTTTGTTGATCTTTTACAGATTGTTCCTGAAAAAAGAGCGATTTTTCTAACATCATTTCATTTTAGACGAAAACGTGTCTTTGATTACGGAATTCTATTCATATGTTTATCTAACTTTTGATGAAGACAAGATCGTTTAAGACAATTTAGAATCCTATTCTCTCCTGATCTTCCGAACCATGGTACTAGTGACAAACACGTTTAGGCTAAATCCATCTCCTTCTCGAGTTTGATGTATCTCGAGTATTTTCTAGAAAAAAATAAAATGAAAGTATTCTCAATAAAGTTAAATAAAATAAGATTTTTATAATATAGATTTATGTTCGTAGTATTGATTTGTTCACAATAAACGTAGTACTACGTGTAAGTTTAATATTTATCTAACTATTGAAAGTACATAAATTCACATTCGTTTACTATCAATTGAAATCTTGTCATTTTTAAGTGTCAGCGATTTATATAACGTAAGAATATTTACTGTACTTCCTCTCTGCGATGTTTTATTGTAAGTATGACGTATGTTGTGAGATTCTATAATTTCGAGTAAAATACTTTTTCAATTCTGGTACATATATACATCTTACGAAAAAAACGATCCACTAAATTGACTAGGGCTAAGAATTTTATTAAAAAAATTAGCGTTACTAAAGATTTTGTAATTGCTTTTATCAAAGTAACAAAATTGCTACCGTAACACAGTTTAAAGTATTTATTTAAAATTTATTATAGAATTTAAACAGTCAACAAAAAAGTTTCCTTCTCTATTACCGTGTTTGGCATCGCTTGTAAATGTTCGCAAATGTGCACATACGATTCGTGTATCTATTTGCGATTACAATTTTCAAAAAGGACATATTTTTCTCAGGTATGTAATATTAATTATTTTTTAGGGTTCCGTACCCGAAGAGTAGCCAACGGTACACTATTACTAATATTTCTTTATGCTTTCGATAAAGTTCTTTCTATATTCAACAATTATTTATTATAACCAATTGACGATGGAAAATTACAGTGATCCAAGTATCATTTATCTTGTAAAAAAAAAAAAAAAAAAACGACTTCAAAAATAAAACTATTCCAAAATAATTTAATATGCACAAAAAAATAAAAAAAATTACGATAATATAATGTAGTTAAAATTATCGTTATTTTTGGAGTCGGTGTCAGCCAAGAAAAGAACTGTAGCAGAACAGTTTGCTACATTAACTTGGCTGACAAAGACTCTGAAAATAACAATAATTAATTTGTTTTGGAAAAGTTTTTCTTTTGAAGTCGGCATTCGTTTTGTTTAAAGTTTTTATTTTTATTTTGTATTTTTTAGTGAATCTGAAGTACACTAACTGATTTATCACTTAAAAAAGAATCATCGAAATCGATTGGCGTGATATTGAGTTATTCGTCCACATGTCGCGCACATACTCAATGCAAATTTAAGACTTATGTGGTTTTGTTATAGATGCCATTGTCAGAACTGAACCAAATGGGAATACGACCGCACAAGCAGCACTTGTTTTTAAAAAAAAACGTCATAATAGATTTACCCAGTCGAAAGTTTTGAGACAAAAAACATAAAAAAAGGAATACAGTACAATTATGAACCTTCTCCTTTTTTGAAGTCGGTTAAAAATATAGATTTTGGCATATAGCCAGAAGAAAAACGTAATTCTTCATAATTCTTCCACGTAGTATTGATTTTTCACGTTTAAAAACGATTATTAAATAAAAATATTTAAATCATCCATTGCTTTTCCATTATTCCAATAATGATTAATATTTATTTTAATAACTGTTAACCAGTAAAAATCTTCAATTTCCTTATAACCAAAAATTTATTTTTCTTTACTTTCTTAACATCTAAATATCTCCACTCTCATAAACATAATATAAACATTTTACCCGCTCACTATGGTTCTACAATTGTTTTTGGATAGCTAACAGATTAAGATAAAAATATTATTAAATAAAAAAACATAACAATGTATAAAAAAAGATTAAAAGATTTTTTTTGTGAATGCACCAACAAACAAAAAAAAAACATACAATTTTTTAAAATGCTTATCCTAAACATAATATGTGTATCTAACGCCCGAAAAAAAAGGGGACATGCCCTATTATTACACATAATATTACAACAACAAAAACAGACAGTAGTAAGATATTTTTAATGTTCAAAAAAAGGGCGTATAAATATTATAACAATATAAACATGTGTCAACAAAATTATAATTTTCACACCAGGTGTTTATTATAAAAGAATTATAATGTAACACCACCCATAGATTTGAACCCTTAACTTTAACATGTAGACTGTGAAATGTTTGCTTGTATGTATCAAAAATCAATGTTTTTTTTGTATGTTTTGTTATACATTATATTATTATCGCATTTGGAAATAATATATTATTACACCGTAATCAAAACATTGCAAAAAAAGGTTGTTTATGTCACTTTTTATTGCCTTATTAAAATATTATTGTATTCCTCTCGAAATTCTCAGTTCCAAAATTTATGATATTTTAAAGTTTTAAACAATCTATACCTAACTGTTTTTATACCATATATATGAAATATATTAAGGTATACTAAGTTTAGTCCAAGTTTGTAACGATTAAAAATATTGATGCTCACAACAAAGTTTTGGTATAGGTGTTCATAAAATCACCTAATTAGTCCATTTTAAAAACGAAAAAAGATATCAAGCTGAAACTTTTACAGCGTACTCAGGACCTAAAAATTGAGTTCGTAAATGAGGAACATAGGTGGATTGGGGCTTGCCCCAATGATGCGAATGGAATCCAGATTTTTATCAAAACACACTTTTCGAGCTAGAGGCTGGTCTCATACTATTGCCCTAATGGAATGAATACAATATAAAACGGAATCATTGATCTTATCTGTAAGTGTCTTTCCCACCACACTGTGTTAAAGGTAATATTTGTTCGTGAAATATGAATTGATTCTTGTGAATGGAAATATGTCAATTGCATACACGTTTTTGTGTAAGTTAATAGTAAACAGGATATACCGTTATATTTTGTAATGGTCAGCATGGATAATCCTTTAAGTAAGAAAAGCAATTTAGTATATTATTTGTTATGACTAACGATTCGGTTTGTGTAAAATTAGTTAGAATAATTACATTCTCACGTTAAAATTAGTTACACTGATTCTATTCTTACGTCAAAATTTATGTCCCACAATTAAATTTATGGATCATTATTTGCCATTGCAGCTTACTATCTCACTGTCGACTAAATAAAAATACTCACAAAGTTAATCAGACAGGGTAAATATGTAGTATATTTTATTAAAATACACTTTTATCTGAGGTAGGTAAGTTTATTCCATCAAAAAAATTAATATTAAGGTGATATACTCAATCAAAATCGGATTGAAATAGTTAATTAATTTTATATTATATTAATTAATTTTATTTTCAGCGGTTTTATTATTGAGTCTACACCCCATTTTTAACCCTCGAACTAAAACAAAAGGGGTGTAATAAGTTTGACCACTATGTGTGTGTGTCTGTCTGTGGCATCGTAGCGCCTCAACGGTTGAACTGATTTTGTTTTTTTGGTTTTGTTTGAAAGGTTTTTTTAATGGAGAGTGTTCTTAGATATTGTATATTGCAAACAAAACAGCTAAATTACTGCACATAAAATTTACAATTTGAAAGCAAAAGTAGAAACTTTTTTTTTCAATCGCGATTTGGTAATAATTTACTTGATGGTATTATGCAAATTAGGTGAATAATAAAGATGTATTCATTTCGCCACACATGGGTAAATTTACAATAATTGAAATTGTTCACTGACTAAAGTAAAATGAAATATAATCACTATTAATTTATGGTAATTAAAACTTATACCATCAGAGTAAATAATTTATAGAATTATGTATGTATTTTTAGCGAAAGTCGTAGTGTTTACTTTTCTTGAGATAAAAAAAAAGTTATAGCTAAAAAAAATTAATAAAATAAAGTTCTAGAACTAAAACACAGACAATGACTGAATCGCGCACCGGGCAATCAAGACGCTTCTAACGATACCTCATTTGTCAAATTATGGTAAGCAGTTTAGAAGGTAGGTCGGAACAGATGCACATACATACGTATCGGTTAAATAGCCCTCGCCATTGTATAGTCGAGGTAAAAATACACGCTTTATAGCACTAAAAATTGAATAACTAATTTTATAATTCAAATGCCTATTTTCATAATTTGATATACGAAAACTCGAAAAAAATTATTAACTACAATTGAATTACTATTCCTTTTGCTTGTGTTCAATAATATATAACTTATAACGAAAGATAGTTCCTACCAGGTCTCCCTCTATACCTCTCTTTCTTTTTAGATTTTTTAGATATTCATAAAAATCCGTCAAATTTATTTTAAGATTCATACATACCTTATCTAAAACAATTAAAGGTATAGTTATAATAAACCGACCTATGAGAATTTTTAACGACCTATAGCAGTATTAACGCAGATTAGACCGCCGTTTATACATAACACATAAAGGTTAGTGACTTAAAATTTCTAAAGAAAGTGAAATTTACAAAGGTACGTATTTTAATTAAAGTCTGAAATAAACGCATTCAACGAACTTTGTCCATTACATCAACTTAATTATCCGAATAATTCGTACTTAGATTTCATCTACGATTTATATTATAAATTTATTGTCTTGACTTATCCGTACATACATACATATTTATAAATGTATATCATTCAACTATAATAGCATAATATTAATGTATTATATTACAAGTATAGTAGTATAATATGTTCATATTAATATAATGTATGTATGTACAGTTATTATATTACGCCATCTTGCTTATATCCGTTAACAGATGTCATTTGATGACGTCATTATAATTTAGTATACTTACTATGGGTAAATATATAGGGTAGAGTATTTTACCTTGGTAATGATATACCAAAAACCATCCTTGACTTTCTTAAGGATGTATGAGCATGGAAACAATGTTTGATTTAAAGGCTCAAAATTTGTTTGTAGATAGTCTTTTACTCAAAGAATATGTGGTTAAAATTTCAGCTTAGGTATCCGTGCAAATTTTTAAGAAAAAAGTCATTAAAAATCGATATAAAATACATTGGCTCTTATGGAGGAATCTCAAAAAACGACATATTTTGGAAGTTTTTGATAATTTTCATTTGGAATGAATGAAAACAAATTAAAAAAATACTTTTTAATAGAAAGTAAACATATTAGCAATGAATTAGAAAAGAAAAAAACTAAGTGTCACCGTCCATATAAGGGATGTAAGAGCAGGGTAGATTAAGGGTTGAAATTATTTTTATCTTATTTTCAACTTTGATGATGAATTTTGTTATAACTTCATGAATGTAGACGAAAAATAAGAATAAAATTTTTCGATATGTGTCTTGGTTTTCGAAATATCGAAAGCTAAATAATTAAACAAAATTTTCAATTTTCGATATTTTGAAAATTAAGCCAGATATCGAAAAATTTTATTCTTACTTTTCGTCTTATATCGTCAAGTAATAATATAAATTTATCATCAAAATTGAAAATATCTATTTTTAAATTTGTGCCCCCCACTACCATGCTCATACATCCTTAAGAGACCTATGACACAATAAACCTTGTTTTCTTTATATTCAAAGAAGTTGCAAGCAAGTAAAAAATCTTAAAAACATAAAAAAGGAAATTAAAAATATTCTTTGAAATCAGTACCTCGAAATCACTATTATTTACTAGATTTCTTAAAAATATTTGTAGAAATTGTTATCATTTTTTACAGAATTCCATAAAATCGAAATCCATTTTAATTTCATTTAATATAGACCTGGCAATATGACAGACTGTTTACTTATCAATAGGTAAACAACTGAGAGAAAAAACAGCAACATGAAGACGATGTTTACTAACTTACCAGGCTGCAAGCGAATGATTGTCTATGTGATTTTATTTTCAAGTAAAATTGGACATTATTTAACTTTTAGGTGCTAGTAATAAAAACTTTTGATTTCTTGTTAATTTATTTACATGTTGACTATTGGGTTTTGTATTTTAAATTCTACCTTAACCAGTGCTTATTGGTTGGCAAATTTTGAAGCCTTATTTTAATTATATAGATAGCATAGAATATTGAAAGGATCAAGTTTGAAAAGAGTCACCGTACCACATATGAATAGTCGGACCAAAACAATGTCCTGTATTCAGTTTGAATCTATTCTAAATTTGCCACATTTCTGGATAGCTTTCAAATTAGAAACGTAGGAAAAAATTACCAAAAAAAAACACACATACTAACTGGCTGCAATCTTTGGCCGTTGTGATAATTACGCACAATAGGCATGTTGACTAAATTCTTTTATCACTTCAGACGTGAAGAATTCTTACTGGAAAGTGAAGTTGGATTTTGAAAATATTTCCTTATTAAACAAACAGAGTTTAAAATTCTTTATGAAACAAAAAAGAAGGTAAAGGCTAGTCACGTCATTATCCGATATCACCATAGAGATGTATATAAAATGCAGATAAAACTTTGTTTTGCTAAAAGAAGATGGGCAACAATCTTTGAATGCTTATTTCTTCGTTTTTTAATCAATTTTAATTTCACTTTCAAATTTTGTCATGGTATCAAGTCCAGTTGTACATTTTTATGCATAATATGTCAAATTCGGCAACTACCGTATCAGAATTCGAAAATTAGTGCTAGAACCACCGGACCAAATTGGGTGAAAATTATTTATTAAAGCGGGTTCAATTCAAATATTTACAGGTAAGTTCTATATCTTCGGTTAATTTTCTTACACAATCATATTTCCAAGGTACTACAGTCTCCGATTTACAATAATATGGTTGTAGATCTTCTCATGAGTGAGTGAACGAACGAACGATATAAATCGTTGTTATTAGATTATCATTTCATTGACTCCCTACTATTTTCTAACATATGATGTGATACATGTATAGTGTTTGTTTTTTTTTTTTTTTCATAATAATTGTCATATTTCATGTTTTTATTGTATATCAACTTTGATTTTAATCTTATGGATGATTTATGACAAAAATATTCAATTGACATAAGAGTTTTTATGTATCTAACCGAGTGTTGCTGTAAAATTTGTAATTTTTGAAATGTTAACGTCTTTAGACGCGTTAAAGACTTTTCGGGTAATTAAAACAATGGAACTCGCTTCGTCGTCACGCTCCATAACACACCGCATTGAAAACAACGGTCCTTGCCCGATCACTGAAATAACATTCAGCACAGTTAGTTCTAGGATTGGTGACCTCTTGAAAATACAGTATCGTACTCATGTAATTCGCTTGATATAAAATTCATACACGGTGGCCATACAGATTTATATTTTTATTTTTTTCTTTCAATAAAAGTTTACTAAACACTTATCTAAGAACACATGGGATATGAGACAAATACAATGATACCTTAAATGTTGAAATCCATTGAGCCGTTTGGAAGATACGAGGTAATAGAGAAATTTATAAACAAATATACATGCATACATACATACATATAAGATACGCGCGAAAAACATAACCACTTCTTGTTAGTCGGGTAAAAAGAACAGTAGCAACTTCGACTCTCTACCTATTCCAATGTAGAGGAAAGGGAACGATTTATTTTGAACTAGGTTGATACCTGCTCGCTTCGCTGGGTTTAATAGCTGTATTATTGTTAAGTTTCTTCAAATATTTTCATTAATTTTTGTGTAAAAGCGTAACAAAAACACAAACAAACAAACAAACATTCTTACTTTTACATTTATAATATATAGGGGTAAAGGGACACCCTATATAGTTCTGATATTTTATTCAATAGAGCAAGAAAATAGAAAAATATCCCGAGTTCAAGACTGATATCAACTATGTTTTTTTTATTGACTATAATTAATAGCTGAACGATAAACTGAAGACAAACTAATTTAGTTCGTAGAACATATATGTGAGCGATAATCACTTAGTAAATTGATTTTAACGGTAGTTACAGTTAGTTACAGGTGTAATAGGTGTTCATTTCAACACGTCGTAACGAGTTTAAGTTTTGTAGAAGTTAATTTTCTTATTAATTAATTCTTTTGAAAATGTTCGTATTCGGTAGTTGGATGGATTTATGACGACATTTTTTATAATACCCAAAAATGACTGACGGTGGCAAGCTCATAGAACTTGTATGGCTGCCAAGTATTTAACAAGTGATGATAAATTTAAAAGTGTGAATTTGAAAATTCGAACCTAAATCAATGTTATTGTTTGAAAATTTAAAACGTTTATAATGTTGCAGTAAAAGGTCCATTTTTATCGAATCAATCTTAGTTGGGAATTATATGAATGACTTTAAATGAACTACTAATAATATTAAATTAAAAAATTTAAGACATCCCCAGCATAAAATCAGATCTTTTATAGCATCGAAGCTCCTAGACGAATTTGTTATACTTTAATATTTAAATTGAAATTATTTCAAGTTTTCTGTTCAAATGTAAATTAAAATATTTACATTCTATGCTTTAATAGATTCATCAAAAAGCATTTCAGATTACATCTAGATTTCAGACATATACAATATTCTCTGGAGTACTACATCATGCATTAGTGCATATAAACTTTCATTTTAATTTGTACACTTTTATGCCGTATATATCTACCATTTGATATTTTTTGTTCCTTTTACACCTATTTACACTGACTGTAAACAAACAACATAGTTTTATTACACTGCAAAAGCACCATCTTTTTTCAGCTTACACTCTTGGTAGGTACTGCACTAAAAAGAACAAACTCGGATATTGTTTGTTTGCGTGGTGCATTTACTTTATATTTATTTTGTAGGGTAGTAATGGGTTATTATCACTACATAAACCATTGAACGTATTATGTCAAGCAATAATCTTAAAATTTGCATATAAATATTTCTTTCATGAATATTTGACAAAGTTTATTCTTCATTTTTATTGTCGCACATAGTTCACTATCTATCCGAATTTGACTGTTTTATTCAAAGTAGACCTTTGAAGCCTTTTTTGGAATTAAATGCAATATTTATTGTTCAAAGTTATGATCTTTTTATTTAAATGCATTGTCTTTTGGGGTTAGTTAATGGTTATTACTTTTGCCATAAAATTTTGTCTTAACCATCAACATGATTACTCTAAAAATGGTTTGGGTGCTAACTTATAACAAGAGTTTGCACTATATGACGCCATTAAATCATGACAATTGCTACGTGTCAAAATACTAAATTTTGATTAACTTCTTTTAAAACATTTATTATAAAGCTGCGAGGATTGCCACAAAAATGGTGTGACTATATCACCATTCGAAAATCTAGGTGGTAGTGATTGGCAGCCTTAATATAATTTCATTAGAAAAGTGCTTAAGCTTAGACTATCACTATCAACTCATATACAAATTTAAGTTTTAATAAAATAACGTACAGATCCTTCAAGCTAAAATGAGACCAAGAAAGGCAGATTGTATTTGTGGGTGCATGAGTACATAAATGCACTCAACACCTTGCTCTCTATCGAATGGTTTCATTTTAGTTTGAACGACCTGCTCATTATTTACTTATTTATTTACGTACATCTTTCATAAGTATTGTCTATGACATGGGAACCACCAAGGGCTGACATAGTTATTTCACCCATTTTAATATCGAAAGTGTACGGTTTGCTAAAATAACAGCAATTATTAACGTCTGCGAGATTAAAAGTATAAATAGGAGTAAATGGTGGAAATCTATGATTCGTTAAAATGCAAAATCTGTCAGCTATTGACTCTTGGATAATCTAATATTATGGTTTTTCTTCACTTTACTATTTTATAAAAATGATAACTTTTACCTTCAATAAAATTTTTCCCTTTGTCAAATAATAAATATTTTTTAAAGAGATATAATTTTCATTATGTTGATATTCCATCAACCACAAAGGACATACTTTATGAAGCGAAACAAGAGGGGAATACTTGATTTTTTTTTAAATGCATTTATGAAATAAAAGTATAAAAATATTAAACGCTTTCAGAGTATTTCAAAAGTCTGATCCAAAATTTTTTAATGCAAATGGCATATTGCTTTATGAATCGTTAAGAAGAGCGCGATAATTGTTTCTTGAAAACATTCGATTATGTTATAAGGTTTTATGATGTTCAAAATTTTTTCATATTTCATGGAAACGGTGGGAAATATGTCAACTGTCTAATATATAAAAGGTATACGCAAGTTAGCCGATCTAAAGCACTCATTCGTTTCACTTCGCTTATTGGATTAACGTTAAAAATGTAATTGCTATGGTTGAGATTGAAGTGGCAACCGCTGCTGTGTTAGCTCTCTGAGCGTATAGCTACTACAATTATCTTTATGTGTATTACAATTAAAAAAATATAATTTTTTTCTTAAAATTAACAGCAATTATTTTGTTTGTTAAAATCACTTTTTTTGAGAAATTAATCATTCTCAAAACCAAGAACTTTTGAATAAAAATACAAAAAACTCGGGTACAAAAAACTATATTTTTAGCAAATTGACAAGAGGCGAAACATCGCAACTATTACCTGCAAATTCTCGTTCCTCGTCCGACTTAGCGCTAATTCTAAAGAATGTGGAGAAAAAATTTAAGGTTAAACTTAAGAATTTCGGATTCTTTTCTTTGTACATTCTTTCAAGTTTCTGAAACTTAAAAAATTTTATGTATCAAATAGTTAAAGTTAATGGATATCGAGCAGTTTAATATGAAAATAAATAAGAAGAAGAAAATTGCCGAATGCTTTTAATACTTTAATGATCTTTTTTCTTTTTTTGATGACGTATTTATGAACTAGGTATATTAAAATTTTTGGTGATCACATAATTCAGACGACGTATATCGACCACAAACTGCCGTTACATTAACTTTTGAAACTTTTAAATTTATTTTTTGGTATAACATTTTTTTATTTTACCTCATAACCTATTTTAAACAATTTTTTGGTATAACATTTTTTTATTTTACCTCATAACCTATTTTAAACAATTTTTTGTAAACTTCAACTTGTTTATGTTTTCTATTTAAATCATATAGTTTTACCATTTCTCACTATTTTTTTTGCCTCGTTTTGGTAAATACCGTCTACGATACATCACATGGTTTGGTCTGTCTGACGATGATGTATGAATGTACTGACTGCATGCATACATTAAAATATGCAGAGTAATTGTCATGGGTTTATTTTTTCAGTGGAAAATTTTTTAATTTAAAATTACTACAAGAATATATTTGTATTTTTTATTAAGGATGTACCAGCATGGTATTTGCAGTTTCTATGTTAAAGCAATGGTACAATTTTTTTTTCGACAGAATTTAACGAAAAATTAAATTTAAGAATTTAATAATGCTTACTATTAATTCCCAAAGTTTCAGAAATTTTGACCGTTTAAAATGGGAAATAATTATGCCAACGTCCCAATTTCGGTCAATTTACGTCAAAATTAATATCTCGAAAGTGAAAATTAATTTCTAATTTTTTTTTTTTAGAATTGTATTGTATAAATATTTTTTTCTACTTTTTCTTCCATATATAATAATATCATAAAAAATAGGAGAGAGACCGGACATTTTACATGCTTTAAATGGGACATGACCCTCAAAATCGCGAACTTTGTCTTTAAATATCTCGCGATCTAAACGGTCAAAAATTATGAAATTTTAGGAATTCATAAATAAAGCTATTATAAACCCGAGAAAAAAAATTCGGCCAAATCTGTCGAAAAGAGATTTCATGCTGGTACTACCTTAAATTATAATTTTAAACAATAACAAGCTTATTAAACACAGATTCTTTTTTCAAAACTGCGTAAGCTGTCTCGCCTCGAAATTTCTTTTATACAAAGTTATTAAAATCTATGAACAAAAAAATTAAATTTATTTTACAGACGACTTAATCTACGTCTAGACTCAATTTTCGAAGGAAAATAAAATATTTTTCTGAAATAGTTTTTAATTCAAATAAAATGCTTGAATTGGATGATTTCATACTTATTTTGGTTGAATTAAAATGGATTGATTACTAGTGAATATGGGGAAAGAAAATATTTCAGAATTCTCGTTCTCCTCTGTCTCTGACTCTCTCAACGAAATACAAGTATTTTCTAAAGATTTTTGCCTATTGTTTTGAGGCCCAAGCTTTTTTTTTATCCCTAGGAGATTGGCTGACAAAAACTAGACATGGAAATTAAGAATCAACAAGGAAAATAAGCAAACAAGCATGGTTGTCAAATGCATTTCATATGGCTTTTTGATAGTGGCTGACAAAAAGCAAGACAAGACCTTTTATGCGGTCAGCTAACTGTACTATTGTATATTTTGTCAATTTAAAATAACTTTCGAGTAAATTTATTATTAAAAACAATAAATCAATCAATTTTCACAAAAAGAGAAACATTTTTTTTAGTTTGATGCCTCATATTTCTCATCAAATGAATGAAATGAATAAATAAATGGCAATGATTTTCAAATAGTTTTCGATGTTAAAATGCCACTCAAATGTCGAAAGCATCAGGTTTGATTTGTTACCGTATACAACATACAACATACATAAGAAATTGTCAAGCGATGAAAGCAGTCAAATAACATCAATTGATGGTATAAATTTTCATTTATTTAAGCAGAATTGTTGTTGAATTGCTGTAGTAGCTTTTAGATAAATATTTGCTTTTATTGTAAATAAAAGTGTTCCGACAGTCATTCTTTGAAATTCAATATTGATACAGTTCGTATTTTTTAGCACTGTACAAAAGAGTTTCTCCTCTTATAAAGCTAGCGTAAATTTTTGGGACTTATTTGCAGCAAATCAAAAATTAATGTGGTCGTAGTCCTTCGGCAGTAAAACAACACTGAGAAAGGGGGATATTGAAATAGCTGCGCTCTTTAAATACTAGGGCCAGCAAATTTTAAGTGGTGCCCTTATATTAAAACTAACAACTATTTTCTTTTTTTCTTATTCTTATAAGTAATCTATGACACTGTTAAACCTTTGCCCGGTACTCCACAAAGAAACAATGTCGGAGAGTCGATTATATTTCTATTCGAATAAGGAATAAATAAAACAATCATCAATTTTTGGCAAGCGATACAATTTAAAATTTGTCGTGCTTAAAACTTACACTTAGCACACTTTCTCAGTATGGCTTTCCTATTTAAGGCCACGTCCCCAGAAATTTAGAATACTTTCAAATAAGTTAAATGAGTGTACGTATATCTTTTGCAAGAATGGAAATAAGGGTCGTCAATATACCTCCTGAAATGATTTTATATATCTCAAATTAGGGAGCTTAAAAAGATATGCCGGAAGAATCCAGGATTTCTCTTTTATGGCACTCAGAACATAGGGGCAGATATGTTGTGAGAGATGCAAATAGATTGTGTAGTCAGTAATATTTCAAGAACCAAAGACCACACGATTGCTTTCTCTCTTTTTTAGGTCAATCTGAGCGAGATATTTCTAAATCCATTCTAAATTTTTGTGGATTTTGTTGGCGAGTAAAAATGGATTCATTCCCAAATTCATTTTGAAACTATATTTGTCGGCAGTCATACTTTTTCACTACAACTATTTTGAAAGAGTGATTAAACATTATGTGAGTCAATACTATCAATTGGCATCATTAGTGTCAAAATGATCCAATAAAATTCAAAATTTTTATCTGATAAAAATTTAGACAACTTTCAACTTATTTACAACGAATTAAGCATTCATTCAATATGATTAAAATGGAAATATTTAAAATCAATAACTCATATACAGTTTCTAATAATGATGAACATTTAACATTGTTAATATCCGTTAAACCACAATACAACAGGGAGGAAATATTACCATGTGGTCATACTAATCCAATAAAACTGTACCCAACCACTATACTATAAATAATCTTCATCATATTCCATCTAGAACCAGTCACAAATAGATGATTTAATATACAGTATGATTGACATAATTAGTTTGAAAGAGAATTTTAGAATAGGATTTATATTAATTCAGAATACAAAACATCAACATGATTTGGAACAAGTGAAATTTACAAAATTTAAAAAACCCCCGACAAATGCGATTTATTTCTTGTAAACCGATTTTTGGAAATTAAGCTATATAATATTGTCGATCAAGTCGGTTCGACAGTTTAGGGGCTACGATGCCACTGAGAAACACATAGACGCACAGATAAACACTTTAAACTTATAACACTCCTTCTTAAATCTATATCAAAGTGATGGTCAAGGACATCAGATGAGATGAAAAGGATACTTAGAGAGCTATCGTTTTTTGGGACAATTTTTGGAAATATTTTAATTGAAATATTTGAGTTGACCTTGTTCTTTTGAATTATTGTTTTGAATTACCTAATTATTTTACCATTTCCCTTTTCGGAATGAATTGAGCCAGATTTATTTGACCATTTATTTCCATAGTAATTATTTATATGTTAAAATTATATGTCATAATCGCCAAGTTTTTATTTTTTTCGAGTACGGAACTCTAATCTTGTACTTGAAGCACAGCTAATAACACTCTTCGTTAAATTATCTTTCAAAAGAATCAAAAAAAATAAAATCAGTTCATCCGTTTAGGCGCTACAATGCCACAGACAGACACAGAGAGACTTTTACTAATAGTTCAAAATGGGTTGAATAATTTTTCATTATCTGTGTTTCCATGAATCCTCTGTGTGTTTTGTTTGCGATTTTACGAATAGAAATTACAGACATTTATACATTCTTAAGGGCATACTGATAAATATCGTGAAACACTCCATAAAAAAAAAAAAAACAAAAAAAAAAAAAAAAAAAAGCCGTTTGAGTAGCAAAAACACGATAAACATTAGAGGCCATGGACGATACTCAGTTGTACAAGCATTTATAACGACGTTGTAAATACTTTGTGAAATGACGATGATGTGAGAGTTTTAGTCATATCGTCTAGCCTGGTGAAATGAACAAATAAATACATAGGCTACGTTAACTGCATACTCTCACATATGTTTAGAATGAATTGGGAAAAAAGAGACATAAACAAGCGAAGTGGATATGATTTTTAGACGAAAGGCCAATAACTTTCTGTAGCACAAACTGTTGTTGATCAATTATAATAAAACGCATGAGCTACAACACGGCTTTTAAAAACCGACTAAAAAAAGGGTTGTTATAAGTGTAACGAATCTATGTATCTGTGCATCTGTCTGTGGCATTTTAGCTCCTAAATGGATTAACATATTTTGGGTTTTGTTTGTTTGAATGGTAACTTGCGAGAGTATTCTTAGCTATGGTTCAAGTACGAGTTTAAGGTTTCGTACCCAATAAAAACTGGAATAGAGGTGATGATCTTCAAAAGGCTAAGAATACTTTCTTGAAACATAGCTAAGAACACTTTCAATCAAATTAACATACACACAAAAAAACTCAAAATCGGTTCATTCGTTTAGAAGCTACGATGTCACAAACAAATTAATCAGACCTAGTTTTATGGCTTTAAATTTATTAGATCGTAGGATACTGACAATTTGGAATGTTTTTTTTCCTGCTTCTACTTCAAAGGAAGCTGAAAAGTATTTCAGCTTAAGTATGTTAACGTGAAGTAAGGAAAACTGCAAATTAGTCGCGTGGCTAACATTTATCGTGGGTAACAAAATTTATTTTTTCATTTTCCAGATTTTTGACAATGTTTCCGTGAGACGAGTGTAGCATGTCAAGTGTATTGTCTCGACTTTCACTTTCATAGTGTTTTCAATCTTCTTGTTTCGTCTCGTAATATCTGATTGACTTATACGTTTAACAATAATTCGAATTAACAAAATAGCAAAGTCTGAAGGCTCTGACAAAATTTTTTAATTTCTGAGTAATGTGACAGGAAACAGATAGATCTGCTATCGAATAATTATAAAAAATAACGATTGCTTGATCTTATCATCTCTCGTTGGCGTATTCTCGTATCGCCTCGTTTAACTCGTCTCTTATTTAATCATTCATTGAACTTTTTAGGAACTTACGGTACTCAGTGGCGGGTTTTCAACTGACAACTTCTAAACAGAGTATATACACCACGCTCCGCATCTGATGCTAGAATGTTAGAATATCTAAATGACTCAAGAAAAGCTGTGTAAATAAATTTTTTTAATTTTTCGGGATGAGAACAATAACTTTTTATGAGAAACTTCATACACATAAACAAAATGCTTAAAAAAATAACTCATTCTAACGTCCGTTTCGTTGTTTCGTTCATCATTTTCACTCAACTTAAAAAATGTACGTCGATCCCAAAATAAAATAACACAACATAAATGAACTGAGAGTTACGAACGAACGAAGCAAAGGCATTGAACTACTTATTATTATTTTTAAAATACATTTTTGCTGTTGGTAATGAACCTAAAATATGTATGTAGTATTTTGTTCATGGTACAATGCCATCGTATAACATTTGATTTACTTTTCAGGGTTAAGAATTATTCAAAAATATTACCAGATTTCATTATAAGAATAATATGTGGAATGTTATTAAACATTTATCATTTAGGAACCCTTGAAATATTATCAACATTCGTTGAAATTTTATTTTTGCACACACACGAATTATTTTATGTGTTAAATTATTGTCTCAAGGTCATTAGTTGAAAGTTTGGAATCTGATTTATAAGCATTTTTTTGAAACAATTCGAAAATCAGGCGCCTAAATAATTTTTTATTTTGTCTTCTATAATCGACAATGACTAGATAAAAATTTGCTGCAGTTTACCTCGAATGGAGATCACTTAAGAAAATAATCACACAAAACTGAATTGTCAAAGAGGGCAAAAGCAAAGGCCCTATGAGTTACAGACTCAGGTGCATGCCCTCATATTAACTAAATAACCATCTAGCTAAACTTCCCAAGTTTAGCTTTATGTAACCGACATGTCATAGGTCTTAAAAAAAATCCATGGCACAATCTACCAATTTTTCAGATTCATATAATTTTTCTCTCTACCAATACTGTGGTTCAAAGGAAGAAGAGTTTAAAAGACATATTATATGTGCAATGTTACAGGCCGATACATCTGACAAACAGGTACAGAGCCCTTTTAATATAACAAAAACCGTAATGAATTGATGAGGAAAAGTAACATCTAGCCCTTATTTAAACCCAGGCCTTACTCGGATAGGACAATATTAATGGGAGAGATGAACGTACCTATGTTTGGCAATCTCTCTTCAAAAAGCGTCTTTTACAGGTTTAGGGAAAATATGATGAGCACTTGCATCCCTGCATCAAGGGCAGTCACTATAAAGAGAAGAAAGAAACGAAGGCTTATTTTATCTGCCCCTGTATTTCTTGGTGTATTTTTGGACGTCAGGTGAGCTGTCCTTGAAAAGTTCCAGATACTTCAAAGAATAAAAGCTGGTTGTAGTTCGAATTATTTTTCGAATATCATCATGGAATTTATGTTCTAATACTATCACCCCCCCCCCAAAAGATTGCTAAAACTTTACCTGGTGAAGCTTATATCTACACAGTAAAATTTTCGCAAAGACCTTTCAATATGGATAGTGAAAGTATGTTCCCTAGCGCGCGTTTGGTGAATGAGGGCAAGATATAAAAAAGTGTCCGACAGCGACACATTTTTTCCGATCAACGCTTTCTTATAGTTGATTATTTTGAAATATTAATTACATTCTAAACGAAGCCAAAGTCTTGTAGTTACAGTGCCCGCTTCTCATGTGATGGGTCTTCGGTTCCAAACCCATCTACGACAATATTTTTTATAATTAAAAAAAAAATTATCAAAAAAAACATAGTTCTCACCGGGGGACCACGACCCTACTTGTTCTTTTTTTCGTAGTTCGAGCATTTATTGAAAATTAAGCTACGAACCCATAAGTAGAAGTAGGCACAACAAAATTTATTTCATAAAATAAATGATTAAACAACGTTGTTAGAAAAAAATATTTTCACCCCCTTTGTGTTTATACACACCCACACAAACACAAAGTTGCTTTGTATACAAATATAAATAAATAACATATTCAGCATTTTTAGATATGGCTGCATGAAATAAATTATATATAAAATTCATAACATAACGCCTATATATAAAACTGACTGAAATATTAAGGCTTCTTCTTACTTCACATTCATTGTTTAATAGCATAACAAAAACTAAAACAAGTGAAACAAATGACGTCATTATTATATCAAATAAATAACAGAAACGATTGCAAGAACAAAATGAGTAAAACTTCATACATAACTTCCATTTTCATTTGTGTAATTAAAATTGATAAGTTTGTTATTTTACATAGAACTTTGAAATGATCATTCTCTTATTCTACGTACCTAATGTCGGAATATTAAATTGTTTTATCAAAAAACCCAATTTGAATCTCATATAAAAAAAATAAATAAAACCGACTTCAAACAAATAAGTATTCCAAAACAAATAAATTAACTAAATAAATTAACTTAAATATTAACTTAAAAAAATATGCTTTCAGGTGAATGAAATTAAAGTAACTGTAAATGTGTTAAACGATTGAATATTGATCGGAATTAAATACTGGAGGTCTCAGACGTATTCGGGCTAGCTGAATTAATTGATTTTAATTAGTGTAGTTATTCAACTATTTTAAATTAATTACAACATAGATTTTTTTTTTGGTTAAATGTATATAATACTCCATTCCATCACCAAAACAACCACCACGATAAAATTCCCTCAGAAGGAATAATTAACTTTCTGAGAATACTGATGATCGTCAAGAAATTTATTTTTTGAAAACCTTCTTGAATTGAAAATTCAATGAAATTTATAAGTTCAGTATTTTACGAAAATGAATTAATTTTTCTCGATTACAATCGAATATAATTGAACAATAATACTCAATGGTACTCGTTAAACGCCTTCTCAAATCATGTATCCTTGTTAATAATATACAATTACAGCAGTTGTTAAGATGTTAAAATCCTTAAAGTACCGTGTTCATCTATTACAGAATTACATAAAAAGAAGCTAAGAAGAAGGTGGTATGGAATGCTATCAATATAAAAAACTATAGAGGTAGACATTAAGTTTAATTCTTGTACATTCTCTAAGCTAGTCATAATAATAATTACTGAATAACAATTCCTATAATTATCCATTCATGTTTCAGATACACTTGACAAATTTACTTTTATCACGCTCACGTGACATCCAATTGTAATTATATAATACAGATGTAAAGAAACATAATACAGAAAAAAATAAGATGGGGTGAATATGTTTTATGAAAGTAGATCAATAAGTTTCTGATTCAATTAAATATAAAATTCATTCCGTAAAGTTAAACAATGAGTAAAATTAAAAAGGATTCCACTGTAGTAAAAAACCTCTTGACTTTTAAACGTTTGCGTAGAACCATTTCCAGCTTTTGGCAAAGCTCAATATTGTCTCGATATATATTTCTAGAGCATTTACTATTCTTTAATCAAGACTTGCATGTTACAAGAAACAATTCAACAGATGCTACACTGTATTTACAATCTGTATCGACAGGCTATTTTGATGCTCTTTAAGAAGTACACTTGATGCAATTGCAACAATTATTAATTATAATCACGATTTGATAAAAAAACCTTTGAAAGACAAATAACAGAAAAATTATTTCAATACACATCCCTTGGATCATGATTAACGCTTTGCAATTACAAAATATTTTTTTCGTGAGGATAAAACAACAAATTTCTGGGTCAAAAACAATCAATATATTTTGGGACGATAATTATAGCTTTAGGCTGTAGTAGGATGCAATCGATGGCAATGTATTCAAGTTATTAGAATGCATTTGAAGTCGAATTGAGCTATCCCGAGTAGACCTTTTTGGATAACTGGCATTAAAAGACTGATAAATATTTTCTCTAAATTCATTATATCTTTTCGACATCGCTAGAAATCAAACACAGCGTGATCCAGAGATGGTTGAATACCGTCTACCGAACTAAAGTAAATAGCAGAGAATTTTATTTTCTCAAGTTTTACGGCTAATAATTTTGATTTGGAACATTGGAAAGAATTAATTGTAAGAAAAAAGGGAATCTCATATGAATATTACACAAGAAAAGGAAGGAACCGATTATAAGTCTAGGATTAATTGACTATCTTTATCTTTGATTTTGATTTACTCGGAAAATTTCAAGGTTTGTATTTTTTCCCATCCTCTTTCTTACCTTTCTAAACTTTTATGAAAGTTTCAGCAAATATCAAAATTCCGCATTTATATTTCGTGACTTCTAGTGACATAAAATGTTCAGGTGAACCATTCAGAACGTACCCAGCAAAGTGGCCGAGCTAGTAAAGGCGCCGTGACCTTTACCTGTTCAACTACTTAGAAGTAGGTTGCGGGTTCGAATTCAGGCATCGGCAGTTTTTTTTCTGTTATATTAGTGGGGCGATAAATAAATAAATAAATATATATATATATATATATATATATATATATATATATATATATATATATATATAGATATAGATATATATATATATATATATATATATAGATATATATATATATATATATATATATACAAATGCAGAAAATAAAAATTATGATATGGGTGGTCTCTGTTATAGACCACCCATATATAGAGTTATTATCACTCAGAACGTATAAATACCATCAAATTTACAATTTCAGGCTAAACACAATGACTTGCTATCAGAATATCATAAAAAAAGATTAAATTTAGTTGAAGAAATTGCTTGAATTAAATACGATATAAATATTTGAATGCTTACAATATTATATTATACCAAGTGCGCTTGTTTGCTCTTAGTATTAGTGTGTGTTTCTTCTCATATGTGTTTTAATTAATTTAGATATTTCATTTCCGTTTCGTATACTTAAATAATAATATGTTCATTAAACATTTTATTTATTTTATTAATTTAAATGTTTTGTTTTAAGAAGTTCATGAACAATAATTATTCTTACAAAGAAAAAAATTAAATATTTAAAAGATGTTCAAAATATGATACTTGCAAATAATATTACTATGGAAATTATTTGAACGGAAATAGAGAATTATGATTAAGTAGAATGTTAACACTTCAATGTATTTCAAATATATGCTTTAACTAGAGTGATTCCCATCTGCTTCGCTGGGTTTAAAAGTAAAGATTGATAAAGATTCCTCTCGCTTATCCCCTTTCTATAACACTCGAAATAATGGTAAGGATTGTTTTACACAGGTAAAATATATTTATGGTTTTCTATTTTCTTAAATGTATAATAGTCGAAATTATTTTATATTGACTATTTTTACAGAAATCTGTAATTTATGGTAATGTCAAATTTAATTAATTTAAAATTTTTTATTTTTTATAAATTATATCTCATTTGTTATTCTGAAGTATGAGCTATATTGCTGTACAGTTTCATTAGAAACCATTCGCTAGTTTTAGCGTGAAAGCGTAACAAAAAAAAAAAAAACAAGCATGCTTTCTACCGCATTTATAATATGAAGAGATATATATATATATGATAGAGATATCTAAATCATTTTTTTGTATTATTTTGTATTTGCGAAACAGACAACTAAGACATCGGTATACGTAGCAAATCACTGAGGTGAATATTTACGATTAGCTTATTCTTACTGATGATGATAAGTTGAAATACAATCAGCATTTTATAATCTCTGGTAATTTAATATTTTAATATAGGTTTTTTGACACAGAGTTTGGCTTAAGGTGTTTGTTTCCTTACAGTATTGTAAAAAAGTTTTGATTTATAGCACCAGTGGCGGATTTACCAGCAGGCTGAGTAGGCTGGAGCCTAGGGCGGCAAATTTTAAGAGGCGGCAAATTTAGTTCATAAATTTTTTATTTCGATTGACAAAATTTAGAAAAAATTATAATACACACACAAAATACGAATTTCAAAAATTTTAGAGGAATTAAAATATTCAACAAAAACCGAAATATAGTCCTATATACAGTGCTAAATAATAAATATCTCAAAATCTCTGCCTAAACAATTGCTAAACGCTTTTGATTATAATGTAATGATCATGAATTTTTAGAATATCGCAATAGCGATTCCATATTATAGTCGAAATTTAGTTATTTTTACATATTTTCTTCACTGATAATTACTATAATTTTTTCTCCGTGTACCTAATAATTATGAGATCTCCTTACACAATTCAATCTTGATACAATATCGATGGTCTAATCATGATTGCTGCAGCAAGTTTGCAAATTGTCAAATTCTATTCCAGAAAGTTATTTCTTTATGCGTAAAAAATACTGACTAATTTTTATTAAATAAAAAACTAGTTCGATATCTTATAGAGATTCAGAATAAGTATAGTCTTTTTGTTTAAATCAATTCTTTGCTGTAAAAATAATCAAGGATCTAACACGGTACCATAGTTCTCGATGATACTAACCATACGGGAAAAGTTGATGTAATGAGGATAATGGAGCACAAATCATAAAGTTGCAATTTTATTGATAGATAATTGATATGATTGTGAACTAAGATATCAAAATTTAGAGGCGGCAAAAATTGAATAGCCTACGGGCGGCAAATCTCTAAATCCGCCACTGTATAGCACGGTACATACATATAAATCAAATACAAGTTTTCTAGTCAAATAATAATGTGTTATTTTTAGCTTTTTAATACCACGCATATACAAAAATATTTAATATATTTATTGTGTGCAAGTGCTGCTAATAAATTGGATAATATAGATATCTCTCTTCAATCATCAATTCTCTACGTATAGTCGTCTCTGTTCATCAAATGATGGATCGTCGATGAAATCATAATAAAATTAAAATTTTTTTATATCATCGACAACCTTATATTTTTATGGTATTATTATGAACTACAAGATAACTAAATATTTAATTCAACTAAATATTTTAGATAGTTTTTTATCACACTTTTTAGATTTTTTGATATAGAACTATCCAATTGAAAAGGATAACCTATATGATTCATAAGATTTGTTCAGCCAACTTTGAACGATAAAATAATAATAAAAAGCTCGATGACCTAGGAACTTTTTGTGATTTTTGGAAACGATGTTAATCAAAAAATGTATTTATAAACTTTTATTGAAATCTCTAGTATTATTCAATCCATACATATCTCCTTAACCGATTTTAAAAATTGGTAAAAGTAAGTAACATGGGCTGTATTTCAGTTTCAAAAAATTTAGGATTTCACTACAAAAATACACAATTCGGTAGTATTTGTTACAAAAGTTTAAGTTATCCAGCGATGCGTTCGGACAATTCCTAGTATTTTTTATAAACATGAGAACAAAGAAAAATTATACTCATAAAGAACTTGTGAAAGAAGAAATGTTTAATTTAAGGAATATTTTATATATTATGTTATAAATATGAAACATATTTTGTGATGATCAAATATAATAATCATATTTAATATATGCATGATGCACATGTTGCTGTAATTAAATATTTTCTCAAAATACTTCAATAGAAGTGCATAATATCAAAAGTTCTTGTATATCATGAAAAGTTGACGATGTGATGTAAATGTAAATAAATACATTTGTTTATGATAATAATATATAAGAAAATTTACAAAGGATATCATTTGAATATTAATTTTATGTTCTGCAACGTACACCAAAACATTACCCCCGAACTAAAAAAGGGGTTGTTAAAAGATTGACCGCTATGTGTGTGTGTCTGTCTGTGGCATTGTAGCGCCTAAATGAATGAACCGATTTTGATTTTTTTGGTTTCGTTTGAAAGATAATTTAATGGAGAGTGCTCTTAGCTATAAATTTCGCTTGTTTAAAGGATCCTTACCCTTACGATTCGTATAGGAAATACGAAACGAAAAATATTTTGAAATTAAAAGAATTACAAATTTGAGTTTATATATTTGAATAAAAATAAACTCAAATTCAGCACATGAACGTGATATCTGCTTAAAAAATAACTATTTTTTGGTTTCTCAATATTTTTTGTTCGACTGCAGCAAAAAGATTTTAAAACCCATAAACTATACCTTAATCAGTAATTAGGATGACAAAATTTTTTATACTGTTAAATAGTTTATTACCGTTTTTATTAACCTGGAGTAAATGAATCCAACGAACAAACTATTAAGGATGTATGAGCACGGTGGCGGCACCAATTTAAAAAATATATTTTAAAATTTGGATGGTGAATTATGTTATAACTTGATTATATAAGACTAAAAATATCGAACATTTTCTTTAATTATTCATCTTTCGATATTTCGAAAACTAAGACAGATATCGAAAAATTTTATTCTTAATTTTCGTGTATATTCATTAAATTATAACATTACCTATACATAACATTAAATTATAACATAATATACGTAAGTTGAAATTCTTACTACATATTCTTTGAGTAAAAGTCTATCGATAAAAAATTTTGAGCCTTAAAATCGAACATTGTTGTCATGCGCATACATCCTTAAACAAATTTAATAAAATAAACTTCAACAATAAATTTGTAAGAAGATAATAACTTAAATAGAAGTCGAAAAGTATAATAACTATCTATGATAGAGTTTTGAATAATTGTTTTCAATAGAATTATATTATTGTAAACAGACAACTTGTTAGACAATATTAAATATTATTAATTGTTGTTTTGCTAATAAAAACTTTTATCTTAAACTATTATTAGCACGCGTTTGTATAATATATTAAGCGCAACTATTTATGAATTTAAATTATAGAAAATATAGAATTGTTTTATAGCAGAAACCATTTCACGAACAGATTCCAAAGTGAAACGCTGTATATCGCGTCTCTGCTTGTATACTTGGCGCTGTCGCGCTTAATTTTATATAGATTCTGGAAGTAAAGAAAGATTTTATATGGAATCTGGAAGTTAAGTGGATCAAACAGAAATGTATATTAAATATTTATATTCGTGTGGATTATATTAAGGAAATATTGTAGACGAGCGTATTTAAATGAATGTATATTTTCTATTTTAATGGCGCCCACATAATAATCATAATAAAAACTTAAAATACTTACAATTACAGTCAAACCTGTATATCTGTTGTAATATTCGAAGTAAATATTGAGTATTCTTTAGCCAATAAAACTCAAAATAAAGTTATAAATCAAAATTAAGTACAAAAGATGTTTAACAGCTGCAGTTAAACTGTTGTTTGAAAAATGGAAGTAATTCAAGAGCCTAGTATCACGGATCAGAAACAACCAACATCACGGACGGAAGTAAATGGTTAAACAAATTTTTGGGTGAAAGCTTTTCAAGAAGTTCGATAATGACCAAAATAGAAGCGTAAATAAAAGCATTTTTCCCCATTTCTTACAGAACTTAACAGAACTTCAGTTGTAAAAGTCATGATGCAAAGCATGTTTTGACGGAACTATGATGAGAAGTATGTTTTCGTATTTACACAGTTTTGTTAACATACAAAAATTCGCCAATTTCAAATTGTTGTATCCAAAATACCAGTGCAATGATCAAAAATGGTATCTTCGTATATTTTACTTATATTTTATAGAAAACTAGAAACTGGTCGAATTGCAAAACTTTCGATTATGTTTGGCTGTGGGCAAATACTTACAAAGGAATCTTTCCCAATAAACCTTCCTTATATCTTACCCAATGAAGTATTGCAACATCTGATACATGTTTGGCACAATTTTGTCTTAACTTCACAAAAAAATTATACTCTGAAAACTATCCTGTGCTGGAAAAAGTTTTAAAATTCAATTTTAAGAATCTTAATTTTGCGGTAATTGGACGTTTCCAATAAATCGAGTGTTCCGATTAACGAGACTCTACTGTATTTGTAATTTGATGCAAACAAGTTCAAGACAAACACCATAAATACTACCTCGTAATATAGCCTGGTATTATGTCTACTGTTCATGTCAGTAGTCAATTAAACAATATATTTGTTTAGTTCCATAATTTATTAATAATACGTTGTTTCGTATTTGAAGTAAATATTTACATAGAAACAGAGAGATTAGAAATGTTAATCACAAACATTAGAATAGAACAAAAGCCTAGGTTTATGCGAATAGTTAATCAAGGTAAAGAATTTGGATTAATTACAAATGCGGCAGGAATGGAACCTCGGGTGTCTTCTTTTCCCAGCGATGTATGTGTATTTGCGTTCATTTTATTCTATTTGATAAAAATTTAGTTCATAATTACTAATTTTATTTTTTTTACTAATCTAAGAATCCAACCTGCCAATGATTATCTTATGTATTACTCTAGCGAGTTATCATTATCTTCCTTCCTTTATAAAATTCCATGATTCGCTTTTAAAATAAACTTTTTTTAAATATATCTAAAATGATCCATATTTAAGCTTGAACCTAATTCTGTGTCTCGTAAAATTTCGTGATCGAAATTCATTTCTTTAACGTAACTAATTTCTCAATATAAATTCAAAACACTCATTTCATAGATTTATGAATTAAAAAAATTCCTTTAAACCCGGAAAATATATTTTTCATAAAGTAAGGGATACACAAAAATTATTCTCGATATACAAGGCTATAATAAACTTGCGCTTCATTGAATTTTAAGAATGTAATTCATAATAAATGTAGTACACTGCCTTTTTTTAAAAGGATGGAATTTCAAATTAAAATGAATGTTGTTTATAAGAAAATGTGTAATAAGAAAAAATATTTATTATTAAATTTGATCTCTTTGAATTGTATTTTACTAAAAAAGAACGATATATATAATTGCTTGCATACAGTATGTTTGAAAAGACAGTTTATAATAAATATATTACCATTCCCTAAGAAATTATTTGAAAATGTATGCCAAAAGTCCAGATTTCGCAGAAGGCATACGAACAAGCAATTTGTGGGGGAAAAAAGTCCATTTTTGCCAAAACTGTTTGCGGAAAAATATTTCGATCAAAAAAATGTTACTTTTTTAATAAATAACAACTTCGTAATTTAAAGTGTTTATCTATCTATTAACAGTTATTGAATACAGTAATTTTGTCATTGAGCCCGAAAACCTACGTCAAGCTTAATGTCTGCGGAAGACGTACGACTACAAATACAGCATGTTTTTGTTTGAAGTATTTTTATTGGGAAAACTTATTTTTCGAGTTGTTAGCACATTTCATCCTGTTTAATAGCGACCATTAAGGGGCAATAGATGGAACGCAAACGTGTTGAGCGCTGAGTCTAACAGTGCACGAATCAATATCACTGAAAAAGCTATCGGACTCAATAAATTACCATATTTTGCTATGAAAAAAGTTTGGCACACTTGGGTCATTTTTGTCGAAGACTAAGAGTTAAACTTTATTGATATCAAATCTTCTCGCTTTTCTCGAATAGTTCCCGCGGTGAATAGAGAGTGGCACCAATTTTCTGTTTAGTTGAACCCGAACAACTTATGTAAACATACGGTATACATATAAAACATTTATAATACGTCATTTTTATTGTTATGATGTAATATGATGAGATATCTAATTTAATATATAAAGATGTACATATAAACTTAATTACGTTTAATAAAGTTGAAGAAGATTTGACAGACAACGGTCATTCATTCATTCAGACATTCTACAAGTACAATAATAATCAAGTGAATAAACTTGGCTTGTTAATAATAACAAGATGATAATATTATGATGACTTTTTATAACGAATATTTTTTTTATAAATATAATTATTATCAAACATATAATTTTTTTAATATTATATTTTCTCGTCCCGATGTCATCGGTCCTCAAGAATATCTTAAATTACGAAAAAATTCATTTCTAGAAAATTAAATTTGTTGAAAAATTATATTTATTAATAAAAAGTCCTTTTAGGATAATTTTAACATGAGAAAACGATGACATTTTTTAAAATTCGTTTATAATTCATCTTCTTGAGATATCTTCACAGAACAAATTTTTGTGATTTTAAAATCGAATCAACTTACAACATCATACTCTGTACAAAACAGACAATAAGTTTGATTTTTTTAACTGACAAAATTACGCCATTTTTTTTTTTTTTTAATTATTCCAATAGGTTTCTTTTAAGACAAGTAAAAATTACAAAATTAAACAAATTCCCGGCAAATTTTTCGGCTACGGAACCCTTACCTCGCATTTGAAACATATCTAAGAACACTCTCCATCAAATTGCCTTTTTCCTTAAAGCCTTTTCAAACTGAGCCAATTTAAAAGACCATCGCCAATTTTTTGTTTTATCGGGTACGGAACCCTAAATTTGCACTTGACACATAGCTGAAAACACTCTCCATTAAATTACCTTTCAAACAAAGCCAAAAAATCAAAATCGTTTCATCCGTTTAGACGCTACGATGCCACAGACAGACAGACGCACACACATAGCGGTCAAACTTATAACAGCCCTTTTTTTTAGTTCGGTGGTTAAAAACCATATGCTAAGAAAAACTTTCTGTTATGTTCATGAACAGATTATTTAAAGCTGATTTGAACCTAGCGAAACGATGCAGCTGGTCTAAATTTGTTCGAAAAGATGCTTTTCGAGATATCAGGCGACAAAATAATTTTTAATTTTTGTCAAAATTATCTGCATGAAGATTTTTATTAGAATTAGGAAATATTTTGCAATTTTTAATCATTTCGAAAATGTAATAACTCTTTCTGTGACTTGAGACTGAGATGTCACTCAGACTAAAAAATGGATAATCTCCTGACGCCCTGTAGATAGTAAAAAAGATATACCGATATTCCATATATACGTACTGATTTACGAATCAGTAGGAAATTATCACAAACACATTAATTTAAAATTACTATTGAACAGAAAACGATATAAACCAAACAAATATTCTGATCTACACTAAATACAAGCAAATACATAGAAATAAACAAATAAATAAAAAAAAGTCAATTTGATTTAATTTTCTGCGTCAATGAACATAAAACATTAGTAATTTTTATATAAAATTAAATTCAGGAGCTGGCATGTATTTTTATGCAAAAGTCCTAACTGTCTGAAAGTTGGTAGGTTTATAGTTGGAGGAAAGACAAGATTTTTGTGTGTAGAAACATTTGGCTAGGAAACCCGTTATTATTATCGTGTTCGAGGTATTTGGCCTTGAATTAGCTAAATTTAATTTGTTTGTCTGACCTCCTGGCTGAGTATTATCGAGCATCAACTTATAACCAAGCAATCACGAAAAAAGATTTACTTAGACCTTTTCCAGCTGTGTTTTTTCATTGTCGATTCGCAACTCCGAAATCATATTTGGCACAATTTTAGGGGTTGAAAAGAATATAATCAAATATCTATCTCCACGGACAAGCAAAGAAAGAATCGTAGAAAAGATAACCTAATATTGTGTACCAACTCATAAGTCAACTAGTAGAAATTCACGTTAACTTTACACATTGTTTTATAAGATACTGCTGACACTCTTCTTGTGTACTCGCAAATATACTCCAAATAAGAGGGATAAAATTAAAAGTTTTTTTGGGCCGGGGAACATATTCATGGAGTATTCAGTAGCACTCAGTAAGATTGATACTAAAAATTTCCATTTTTAACTCTTTCTAATAGTCCAGGACTTAATATTTTCAAACAGCCGAGTATTACCAGGCAAATAAAGAAGAAAAAAATTTTTTATGATATCATAAACTATTAACCTACCCATCAGACGATTAGGATTTTTACAAAAAAACGTATGTAAGCTCTTATTCTATAAGGATACAAGTTCGAATACAATATAAATACTTCGATGTAAAGTTTTTTATTTTCATTTTACTTATTGAATTTCCAATAATTTTCGTGATTAATGAAATGATGATAAAAACAAAATTGCTATATTTTAAGTTAAATAAAAAGTAAACCGAAAAGTTTTTTATTTCGTAATATGTGGATAAGTAAGAAGTTTTGTGTATGTTTTTTTATTATCATTGTAGAAGTATACAACCATATTTTCTTCAATTTATTTGCTACCGAAGCAAATGTAAGTACAATGATTTTCAAATTGATAAATTTACGATATTTAAATTGCAAGTCGATAGATAAAAATATATTTGGAAATTTTCCTTAAGCGATGTTAATTCATTTCCATTAAAATAAACCTGGGTCAATTCATTTCAAAAAGTGAAATGGTAAAATGATTAGGTAGTTCAAAACAAGAATTCAACAGAACAAAGTCAACTCAAAAATTTCAATTTCAATTAAAATATTTCCAAAAATTGTCCCAAAAAACGATAGCTCTCTAAGTATACTTTTCATCTCATCTGATGTCTTTGACCTTCACTTTGATATTGATTTAAGAAAGAGAATGTTATAAGTCTAAAGTGTTTATCTGTGCGTCTGTGTGTTTCTCAGTGGCATCGTAGCCCCTAAGCGGTCAATCCAACTTGATTGAGAATATTTTATAGCTAAGTTCCCAAAATCGGTTTACAAGGAATAAATCGCATTTGTCGGGGGTTTTTTAAATTTTGTAAATTTCACTTGTTATTTCACTGTTAAAACATCAATTTTATTGAAACAAAATCCAATATCTCAAAAAAATCTCATTTCAACTTGTGTCATAATTTTTCTGAACCTAAAATATTTTCCAAAATTCTTAGAATTCTCATTTTTCATCTAGTTTAATGTTTTATGCAACACTGAGCATTACAAACAACTCATATTTTAAACAACAACAAATAATGTTGTCCCATTCAGTTCATTCGTCAGGATTCAATTTGAAAGTACATAAGCTTTTTATTCAGCACCGATACGAACAGTGAATGGAAAATATCAGACTATATGAGGAATGTGTTCATATATAGATTTTGAACATTTTTTCGAGCCTTTCTATATGCATACATTACAGCGATAATATTTTATACATTTGTATGCATGCATGTACACCGTTGATATATTATTTTTGTTTACAAACGAACTTTTCGTTTAGCTCTTGTTTTCATATATACCGTTTCTAGGTACCATAAAAATTTTCGATAGAGTACATTCGTATAAACAGAACGAATTCTGTGAAATGTAGATACCTATTGTAGGTACACTCTAGACAAGAAAATAGGATGCTATATGAAGATAATATTTCAGTACTTGTTACGATTTACTCGAAAAAATATTTAATTCCGAATAATAAAGCTTCGCTTTTTATAACATTTTTATTTACCACAATTTTAATTATTTTAGAATAATATTTATACAGGTCTTCATAAATATCTTATAATGTTAGAAATTAAAATAGAAATAGAAGAATATTTGAAATTAGATGGTTTTTAATTAAGGAAACAAAAACAATGTGTTAAAAATGGTAGATTTCAGTTACAATGATAGACAATATTTTAAATTCAATTTCTACCGAATCGGTTCCAACAAATTTTTCAAAAATAATTGATGGTTTTTTATGTAGGTTTTTAATGTAGATCTATCTTTTATCAAAATTTCCTATCTCGTCTTTCATTTTGAACAAGCATTAATTTTTAAACAGCCGTGAGGGAAAGATCAAATTCAAGATTACGAAAATATTTTCTAAAGCCCTGAAATTGTGAGTTCAGAAAGAGTTTCCGTAACAAGCCGTGGAGTAGGTTTAGGGCGAACTCTGAATTCCACACGAATAACTTCCCAGTATAGTAAAGAGTTATTAAAAAAACAATTCGAATGAATGTTACTAAATTCTTTTCTAATCATATTGCCGTTAATACAGACTTTTCTAAAAAAAAGTTAAGAACAGGCAACATTTCTAAAAATCCATAGAATTGATATATTAAAACTTCAAATTAAAGCTTCAAATTAAATAAGTTTTTATGAGCTCATGGGTACAGGAAACATTATATTGTGATAAATACAGATACATTTAAAAGCACTTTCCTAAATTATGTATATCATTTACACGGAAACTGTGGTTTGCTGCTATTACAATACGCGGTTCGAACATTTTTTACCGCGATATCGAAAGTTGCCAAAAACCAATGCAGGCAAACATTGTGTGATTATTTGTTTTATTCACCATTTAGCACAGCGGGATATTCACGTATGAATAGTATTTGTTTAAACTGCAAGCAATTTCTAGAATGTGTAGGCATGATAAATAATACTATCAAAACTGGTCGGAAATATTAAAAATGGTACCCTACCTGAAACTAGCTTGTGTTTTGGATAATTGGGTGTGAAACAAACTGTTAAGTTGTATTAGAATGACAAGTAATCGATCAGAAGGCAAAATTTTTTTTATTTATCCAAAATTATGTACACTAAGGGTTGCAAGGGTGCTGACATAGTTAAAAACTAGCTTACATAATATTTTATAATTTTCTTGGCAAGTGATCCGTTGTTCAATGTTTCGTTTTTATTTTATGGACAGCATTTTCCGTATCATATAGGATTTTAACTAAGATAACACTTTGAACCAGGATCAAAACGCGTAAAATACTAACCTATCGACGTAGGCAATGGAAGTTATTGCAAAGGATCCCAAAATCCAAGTCGAAACTCACAACATACCTTTACGTTTGATAGTCAGGACTATGTATTAACACCACTTTTGATTAATGTCGGCGTGTACGACATTTTTTTGTAAAAAAAAAAATTAACAAAATGAAAACCGACTTCAAAAGAAACACTTTTCCAAAACAAATTAAAATGTACTAAAAAGTAAAAATATAACGATAATATAATGTAATTAAAATTATTGTTATTTTTGGAGTCAGTGTCAGCCAAGGAAACAATTCTGAGAGAGCAGTTTGCTACATTAGCTTGGCTGACACCAACTCTAAAAATAACAATAATTTTAATTATATTATCGTAAATTTTTTACTTTTTAGTTCATATTAATTTGTTTTGTAAAAGTTTTTCTTTTGAAGTGTGTTTTCTTTTTGTTAAAATTTTTTAACAAAAGTACACTACCTAATTTTTCACTAAAAAAAGAGTCATCGAAATCGGTTGTCGTGATATTGAGTAATTGAGTTATTCGTCCACTTGTCTTTCCGTTGAATTTTATAAATTTGTACCTATAGTAAAATAATATTTTTGCAAGTGCTGGGTGATTATCCACGGATGTCTATCAAGGAAAGACCGTATTTATTCTATAAGCTACACATCTTTGTTCATCATCTAGAAATTTAATGATGTGAACGGCAAAGGTTGCTAACATTAACAGCTTGTTAAAAAATTTTAACTTCTACATTTTAATATGATGATGGGAAAAACCAAAAAGTTTACTTTAGGGCCCTTTGCAGAGCATGTTCTTTTAAAAAATATGAAATAAATACAAATAAGGTCATAACAAATCGAATAATGCACAAACATTTTTTATTATATCGAAACAATCGGTTCATACATAATTCTACAATATGAACTTTCTGATAAGAGCCAACTTATACTTGATGTGTTCTTAAAAGTTTCTTCAAACATATAATTCCGCACGATCTTATTTAGATATTATAAAATACAAACCGAAGTGTATTTACTGAAGCTACATACTAGTGATGTGTGAAGTGAAAATTAAGTGATGCAGAAAATGAAACAAACAAAATACACAACAATTTACAAATGTTTCTCAGAATTATAAGTACGAAGTACTATAGTGTAAGTATTATACGAGCTTTAGCAGATAGAATATAAAAAAAAAACAAAGTCAAATGTGATGTTTGAATGAAACAACTGATAAAACAAAATGAACAATTTAACAATTACAAAAAAAATTCACATCGTACTTTTTAACTCTAAAAGTGTAATTTAAAAGATAAAAGTAACGAGTGATTTTCAATTATCGATTGATTCATAGAAAAAAAAGCGAATTACCGAAGGAAATGAAGCTATTGCTTTTGTACTGATAGAATTTTGAAAAAATTTCTTCAAATGTTCATCCAACCTAATAGACAGGGCCGTAACAATTGTACATAGTGCCGATGGCAAGTATTTAGGTTGCGCCTTTTATATATATAGGGATTGGCTCTAACGATTTTGAAATTCGTATACAGATAGTATTTAACATAAGAGTAAAGGCAGTATAGGGGAGACATTTTGAAAATTACCATTATCGAAATTTTGATAAACCAAGTATGTAATTCTACTAAATTTGGGTCATACTTCTCAAATTTGTGATCAAAATTAATCTAGCTCAAATAGGCGGAATGAAGCACATAAGTGACAGCTAGCGAAAAACTGACATCGCAACTGAAAAGAATGACCCAAAATTAGTGGGTTTCAAAAAAAATTCTAATTAGATCGGATCAAATTTGCCTTTGTTATTAAAAAAATCCAAATTTTTATTTTTATGACGTCATCAGAATCCAAAAAATTTAATTTTGCTTTTTCAAAACCAAGTTTTATCCAATTTTGTTTGATAAACCAAGTATGTAATCCGACTAAATTTGGGTCATACGATAACTCTTCCGCCGGAACATCGAAATATAATTTACTTTTTTAATTTGAGGTTTGATAATTGTGGTTACATCAAATTGCAATATATTTGATGAAATTATTAATGATATTCAATTTCTCTGTATATGAACAACGAAATACATATAGATTAGTTTCGTATGGCGATAACATATTATGTAGTCCATTCCGTTTTACGTGAAGTTAATACATTTAAATCTTTATTTATGTAGCTGTATTTATATATGAGGTGATTATATTGATTGATGCTTAACACTACTTGAAAATTGTTATAAATTTTTAAAGAAAGAATGAAATTCGAGGAAAAATAATTCTTGTAAGTCATTTAAAAAATTTTCAAATTATTTTAAGAAATTAAGGAAGAGTATTTTTTTTCTCTTTTAGAGCGAAACAAATTTCTAATCATCGTTAATACTGGTCACATGATCACTGACCAAATGTTTATATAAAACTAGCTTGATATCCGGCCGCTTCACTGAACTTAAGAGTAACAACCACCACTTTATAGCCTCCACCTCTCTTGATCTCACTATTTCTCCCTCCATAATACTCGAAGGTAAGAATTTTGTCTTACAGAGCTAAAAAATTTGCACAGTTTTCAATTTTTTTTAAATTGTAAAATGGTCATAATTCATGGAGTATATCAGAAAAGATGAGAATTAAGTATATAAGAAAAGATGGCCATGAATTGTTTGACATTTACTATTTCAAATTTTTACAGAAATCTTTAATTTTTGGTTCCAAATGATAATCATAGATAGAGCAGTAAAATGTCAGATTACATTTAATTTTTTTTTAATATATCTTTATAAATTATAGCTCATGTGTTGTTCTGGTGTATGAGCTATAATGTTGTACAGTTTCATTAAAATTCATTCGCTAGATTTTGCGTGAAAGCAACAAAACAACAAACAAACCTCCTTACATTCACATTTATAATATATAGGGATTAATACCTGTTACATGATCCTAAGTTTTTTTAAGTGTGAATTATTCGAAGTTACCTAAAGTTTTAAACAGGGTCTACTAATCAATATCTTCAATACATTTTAATATTTTTTAAAATATTAAAAAAAAGAAATTTGAAAAAAAATATTTATTACCTACATATATTTATGCTTTTCTCCATAAATTGAAAAGTAAGAATATAAAACGGAAATAAAAAGAAATTGGTGATGATTTTATCGCTAGTAAGATATTTAATATTAACGAATGATACAAGACTTCCATCAAATTTGAAATAAATGGGATATTTTATTTGATAAATATTTTTCGATGTGAAGAAAAAAGTTAATAGATACGTTGAAATTAATATTTCAAAAGAAAATGATTAATTTATAACAAAGATTTATAAACATACAAATAAAATTAAAATTTGATGTTAAATCGCGGCTCTCTGTTGTTGATTATAGTTTTTTCGTTAATTTGTAAAAAAAATAAGAGAAGTAAAGAAAAAGTTAAACTTGTTCCATGCTAATCTCTGACTCACCACTGTCGATTTTCTTTTTCCCATATTTAAAATTCAGTTAGAAAGTCCAAAAACTCTTAAGGTTCCTTACCTAGAACAAACAGGAAAAAAAATTGTTAGATTTTCGATTTCAAGTTAACGATCGTATTGGCGTAGAAATATTTTCGCTTACACAAAGAACACTACAAGCTGAATTTCTTATAAAATTAAGTTATGATAATAGCTGTCGATTAAGTTGGTATTTCTAAAGACTCATTTCAAAAATAAAAATTTGCTTTGAACATGCGCTTTTCATACCGAAGTATAGACAGGGGAGAAAGAAAATGCTATTATGTACAACAAGTATGCAAATAGAGTGAACATAAGAATACACCACACATTAATTTTATCTATTTGAGTAAAAAAAGAAATGTGAAAAGTTAAATAGAAAAAAATTGACATTCTTATTATTTAAATAACGATAGGTAAAATATCAACAAATAAAAATAAAAGGTGTGATGAATATGACCATCGGTACCTTTACCATTTTTTGATTCAGTACATTATTGCATTAAATGATAAATTGTGATTTAATTATTTTTAAATAACCTTGAACATCGTGAATATAGTCATTTTTAACCCCCAAACTAAAAAAAGGGGTGTTATAAGTTTCACCGCTATGTGTGTGTGTGTCTGTGTGTTTGTCTGTCTGTGGCATCGTAGGGCCTAAACGGATGAACCGATTTTAAATTTTTTGGTTTCATTTGAAAGGTAATTTAACGGAGAGTGTTCCTAGTGCGAGCTAAGAGTTCCGTACCCGAAAAAACTAAAAAATTGGCGATGATATTCAATCAAAATCAAAATCGATTCAGTTTGGAAAAAGCATGACATATAATTTTAACATATAAATAATTACTATGGAAATGAATGGTCAAATAAACCTTGCTCAATTCATTTCAAAAACTGAAATGGTAAAATAATTAGTAATTAGTAATTCAAAACAATAAATCAAAAGAACAAAGTCAACTCAATATTTCAATTTAATTAACATATTTCCTAAAATTGGTCCTAAAAAATGATAACTCTCAAAGTATCCTTTTCATCTCATCTTATTGACCATCACTTTGATATTGATTTAAGAAGGAGTGTTATAAGTTTAAACACTTCTCTAAAGGGGGGAGTTTGAACACTACCCTCGAACCGACTTGATTGATAACATTTTATAGCTGAGTTTCCAAAAATGGGTTTACAAGAATTAAATCGCATTTATCGGGGGTTTTTTAAGTTTTGTAAATTTCACTTGCAGCGATAATTTTTTACAGAAAAATTCACAACTTTGACCTTTCCTCAGTTTCCTTTCCTGGGCTTTTGTATGACCACATTCCCAAAAAATTGCAACTAATTTATCAGTTATTCGCGAGTTAGCACGCGCCTAAGTTAGATTAAAGAGTAAGTAATAGAGAGATCTTTACACGTGAATGCCCTTTAATTTCATTAAATGTAGGTTCGTTTGGTACTTAATAAACCTCAGATTATTTTAGCAGCCGAAAACCGAATATCTCGATAAGGATGGGCTTCTCAGATAAGTTTGTAGGAAAAAAGAGTTTTGTCCTTTCACCAACTATCAACATTCCCAACTATCAGATTTTAACACAATGGATGTATTTATAATAGCTATAAGAAAGTTTTGAATTCGATTTTCGAAATGAAATCAATAACTTTCTATTCGAAAGTTAATAAAAACTTTCATCCGATTTACATAATTTTTTTTCTAAAAGAAATACATGTAATTTTTTATATCAATTCAAATAAAAAACTACTTATGTGTGTAATGTAATGTATTAAATTTGATAAATTACTTTTATTACTATACACATTTTTTTTTTTATACAAATCACATACTTTTTTTTTTACTTTTATTTAAACTCTCTCTTTCTTTCATTTCCCTCTCCTCAAGTTTTCTCCTTAAAATGTTAAAAATTATCCTTATTTACGAATAAAACGTAGAAATTCCTACAATAAATAAGAAAAACGAAGGAAATACATACGAGAAAGAAAAACATCTTTTTATGAAGAAAAAAAATAGGAATGTATTTTTTGTAAATAAATATGATTAATCATTTTGAGTAATTTTTTATTTAAAAACAAATTTATTTACAAAATGGTTTATTTTTTTCTTCCAAGGTCAGATGAAAAATATTGTTGTTTGTGATTTTTAAGTGATAAAAATTTTGATAATGTTATTTATGAAGAATTTTAAGATTGATTATTATATTTATGGTCTGATTGGTACAAACAAAAGTCGATTTGTTTAACAATGGGTTTTTTCATATTTGAAAACTGAAGCAAAGTAACACAGATTTTCTTGAAATGATGTATATTCTATAATTTAACAATCCTTTATTTGAATTTTTTTGTAAATATTTTAAGCGCCCTTTTAAATTATCAATGATTTTCATTACAATTGGTAAACATAAAATTAAAAATTTAAATGAAAAATACTTTTTAAAAGACAAGCTTTTATTGTACTTAAAAGGGATAATATATTTATCTCTATCGGTCACTCATACATGACTATTCATAAAAGCTTGAGGCGCTTTATTTAAAATATCAAGGATGAATTAGAACACCCCAAGCTTTTACAAATAGTCATGTATGAGTGACTCATAAAAAAAATTATTTTCTACTTTTTAATACAAATAAAGCTTGTCCCTAGGTTAGGTCATACTGGCTGTCCACGAAGGACACACTTAAGCTATAGAGCCCATTTTGATACCATATATGTGTTTTACCACCTTTTCCACTGATTATTTCATTTATCAGCTCCTCAATTTCAGAGACTGAGTGCGTATACCATGCACTACACCAGCCCATCACAGCTATTAATTAAATCAATTTTTGTTGCGACTCCAGGAATCGAACCCTCTATCCTGGGCATACGGCGGACGGAATTGGTTACGCCTTATCCAACTGATCTACCAGGACGACAAGCTTGGCCCTAAATAAGTACTTTCATTAATTTTTTTTTTTAATTTTCACCTAGACTTTTACAAGAGCATCTGACCAATGCCTACGGCGAATAAAAATTAGTTTTGTTGGCTATTAAAATGAAAAAGGACAAGAAATATTATTTGTGAGAAGAAGTTTCATATGTCTGTTACATGAATTAATTAATTATCGACTTCAATATAAAAAAATTTGCATACAAACAAATAAAAATTATCCAAGATTATAGTTATTTTATTTTTAATTCATAAAACGCTTCAGGTTTTTCAACGATGAATACACAGATTATAGAAAAATATTTTACATTTATTAAAATGACATGTTCACAACCACCGTACGTACTTATACATATAAAAAATCGTGAGAAACAGATCTCCAACACTAAAGTCATATTTCTCTTCATTATATATTCTTATTATATGGTGCTTTTTATTGATACAAGATTTTTGTCTTTTCGTATTACCGAAAACATGAAATACCTACATAAAAGAGTATCAAAAAAAAGCTGGGTTAATACTTTATTTCATCAACCTTTCTTAACCTGAAACTCAATTTATATACAAACTTTTAAACATCTAACACCATTTGGAGAGAGTTTGTAGGCGCGCATAGTTTTAAAAACTATGTAAAACCATTTTTTTTTTTAAATAAAAAGGAAGATGGATTGAAAACGCCTCCTTTAATCTAGTCTAACCTACTGACACCTTTAAAAGGCGCAACATTGACACTAACCGAACATATATACCGATTTTATCCTCTATCTCAATTAGGAGAAACTTCAATGATGTTCAAAGTCACATATAAACCGCAAAAATATAATATTTCAACTTACAAAAGAGGAAAAGAAGACTGGGAAGTTGACACCTCCAAAAAGGGACATCCTTAGCTTTAGCTTATCCATTGAGACTTCCCTCTAACTTGGAGAAATGAGCTCCCGCATCAATAAAAGATTTATAATATCTATACAGTGCAAAAGTCCATATTTTCGGAGAAATATAACTGAAAAAGGTTAAAAAAAACTATGACCTAAGAAAACTAATAAATATTTCTGCAAGTACTCGTCTATAGATTAAGACGAAGTTTATTTAGTTGAGTATTTCAATATGTGTGTTCGTTATTTTTGCTTTTATCTTCCTGATTGAATAAAATCTCTACAAACGTTCAATGAAATTGTAGATATACAATATCTACCTACATATAAAAAGAAATATTTAGTGCACTTAAAGCAATAGCCTCCAAAGGATCTGATAAGGTTTAATCTTTAAAATAAAAATATGTAAGTACAAACCGTGTGTTACTGGTTGATGCGTTATAATTTATGCAACGTAGCAACTAAGTAAAATTCAATTTATTTATAGCCGTAAATTGAAAATTTCATAATATGTGTGAACAAAAAGTAAATAATTTCCTGTTGAGAATTCATCCACAAACGTTTGATTAACCACGAAAGTAAATACTGTAGCCACGGAAAGGACGGTGATAGATAGAATGGGTACTTTATAGCGAATTGCCGAAGGAAATGGAACTATTGCTTTTCGTACCAATGATGGAATTTATAAAAATTTCTTCAAATTTTCATCGATCCTATCTAATATAATGTCAAAAATGACCATCGTTAATATATATGTATATATATATAAGGGGTGGGGGGATGCGAAAAGTAATGAATTTTTTCAAAATAAAAATTTTTGTATTTTTTCATCAGTCTTAAGCAAAAAAGAACATTAAAGATTTTTTTCTAATGGCTTAGTTTTTTAAATACAAATTCTTGAAAATTAAAAATGCAATATTCGATTTTAAGAAATATGTGTTATTTTTTCAATCTCTGAGGCAATTTGCTTAGCTAACGAGCTCCTGCGCTACGTTTTGCTTTATATTTCAAAAAACTAACAAATGATTAGACTTGTATTGTCCACATATTTAACAAAATAGTATCTCGATAGTCACAGTCAAATTTTAATATTGATTTCGTACTCTCCAACCAAATTTTATTGCAAAACCCGGCTATTTAGCAATGAAAGTAGTAACTTTGTTAATTGTTTGAATATCGTGGATATACTTATGGATATTTATAATCATACTATAATGTGCGTGAACAAAAAATGATATCGACTTCGTTGAGCTGTCGTACGAAGCGTACTAACTTCTGATTTTTGAAGTGAAAACTTCTTTAGCGGCGTTGTACACTTTTTTTGTAATGGGTAAAAAATGTTAAACTCGCGTCAAGACACGTGACCTGATCGAAAAAGCGTAAGACTATGTCACAGTCAGTACACCGGCTCTCGTCCGATCACTGAAGTTAAGCAACATTGGGCACAGTCAGTACGTGGATGAGTGACCGCTTGGGAACACTGTGTGCGGTTGCCTTTTTATTAAAAATAAATTTTTTTTTCGTTTTGGTTTTTTTTTTTAAGTGAAGGCTTCTTTAGCGGCGTTATACACTTTTTTTTGTAATGGGTAAAAAATGTTCGTTCATGAAATTGTCTTGTTTGTGTACGATAGCGCAATAAATAAATATTGTATTCTACCATATAAATGATAGTACTTTTATTCGTTGTGTGCGTAGTCATGGTAGAGGACAATAAAATCGATGCCAGCGCTTTAAGTGAAAAATTTTGGAGTTAAAGGGGGCTGTTATGACTAATTTGCAATTCTTTACATGTTAATATAATAGAAATGTTAAATTAAAATTATTGAAAAACACGAATTAATTAAACTTAATGCATTAAAAATTGTGAAAATAAGAAATCAAATTGAACAAATATTATTTTTCAAATGTAAATTATCATAATTATTTATTTAAATTTGTGAGACAAGAATATTAAATTTTAAATGTAAGTCTTAAATGCAATCCATACAATTATATATGCATCCATACAATTCTATATTTAAAGTAGTGTATCGTTACCATGGAAACGAAACTCACGCACGGAGCGAATACTGATAATTAAAGCAATTCGTGCAAAATTATTCCCTGGCCATTCCAAAATATCAAAAATGCACAACGTTAATATTCAAGTTTTTACTTCTGCCGGTACTCCCGGAGTACAACCCGTCATTTTTTTATTTTAACAAAGTGTTCAGACACTAAAATCTCGATTTTAGATGTTTAGGCCTTAAATTCGAAGTTGTAGAAATAAGTGTACATTGTATTCGATATTCAATACATGTACCACTATTATGATACTACAAACAATTTGAAAGGTTTGTACCGTTATAGTAAAATTGTCTTGAAGGTAGAATCTTTTATGACAAAATAAGCGTCTTTAGAGAAATACGTATAATTTTTTGCATTAAAATCGTCAACCATCTCACAATATAAAAAGTATAAAAAATTTTAGCATAGAAAAAATTCAAAGCGTACTACTCATTCATTCGGGAAATATTATTATTTTTGCAACATATATGTACTCATACATGTTCCTGTTTCATAACGATAATTCCCATAAGTATAGAAAAAAAGTGTATCGAAGCGAATAAAATTTATTTTAGAATATCAAAAAGGTAGGCGTACCTACATACTCTATACAATTGTAAAAATACTTGATATACATATTCCGAGTGGTTCATGTTCATATGATACACCTTTGATCTAAAAAAAAAAAGTAATTGACAATTAATCGTATTTGAGGTTATACTAACATATACTTTGATTTTTGTAAAAAAATTCAATATTCAACATTTAAAAAAAATAACAAGCCTGGAAAAAGGTCACGAAAGTAAGGATTATAGTTGAAATAAAAAAAAATCTAAAATAATAACTTTTGAAGGGCAAGCTTTTGTGGTACTTTATGTTTTGAGCCTGAAGCTTTTAAAATTAGAGATAAGCTCTGTTATGTTCTTCTGATTACTCACATCTCATTTTTTAAATGAAAAAACATAAATCTTGGACAAAAAATACAAATTGACTGATTGTAAAATATTTTTGCATATTCTCAAAATTCACGGCAAGCAGAATCGATTAAAAAAGTTTTAATTTCCTAAGTAACCTACATGTCGGATTTTGGGGTCGTTTTTATTTGTTGCACTTTTAATAAATTTATCTCCCAATCAGCAAACAAATCAAAACGCGAGAAAAGCCGATTTTAGAGTTCTGGTTTTTATTCAACCGATTGGGTTTTAAATCATCACCAAAAAATTAAACAAGTTTTATAAACCAAACTGTAATCGAAACAAATCGGAAAACATAGTAACTGTATTCTAGATTTTTTTTCGAAATAAAATCATTTGTAAATATTATGTAGTAAACCTATCAATATACAGAAGAACGTATAAGCTCCCGATCACGGTTAGTTACATAATATACTTTTTTTCCGATACGAACACCTAACTCTTACTCCTTACGTCTATATACAGTGAAAAAATCCATACTGAGATGTCGTAATTCACGAGAAGCTAGAAAATCTCTACGCTTTTATCTCCCTTTTCTCAAAGATTGAAACTTTTCTCAAAGATTGCTTATTTACCATAAATTTTTGTTCAGCTTTAGTTACAGCAAGTTTTTATCCAAATCAAATTGCGCTCAAATCCAGGAACTATTCATTTATTTAATAGGACCATCCCGGACAAGAATAAAAAAAACTAGGAACGAATAAATACAAATAAATGAATACACGCGACGCATTATTGCAAAAGAAAATGTGCGCAATTTTACAGGAAATAATTTACGTCTGTGAATACCACCAGAACTTTAAATTAAGGAAATCACAACGTTCCACGACAAACACTTTTTTGAAAGTATTACGTGTACGAAAGCTTGAAAATTTTAGCAATTAATCCTACGGAAAGGCATTCGAACTTTCCCTCTTTATTTTCTGTAGAAAGACTGTCCGTATATTGATAGGGATGTCGTAAAAATATAATCCGTGATTTTTATCTTAATACTTTTCCCAAACATTTAGAAATTTTCAAACAAAAACCGTAGGTAAATATAATAAACAGTGTTTTGTTTTATAATCAACAATTTCTAGCACGGAGAACAGATTGTGCATTACTTGATCGATTCTTCCATTTCGAGTACTTAATTATATCCGTGTCAGGGATTTATATATATTTCTTGGAACTTAGGCGGTATACTATTCCAACAAAGTTTAAAATTCATGGAAACCTCATGTTTGTGTTCATCATAGAAGTCATAAGAGTATTCATCATTAGAATCTACTCAGCTCATTCACACACGTATATTGGTGTGAGAGCTGGCAATTCTTTCACTTTTAGAAATCGAGGTTATAGTTTATTTAATTATTAAACTATTGAGCTAAGGTAGCGATAAAGTACATTTTGAATATGAGAGCAGTTGCGTTGACTAATGCTGGATACGCTCAAGTAAATCAATCAAATTTCTGCCTGGCAATTAAAATAACATTATTCAATTATAAAACAAGACCATCTTAAAGTAAGCTAAGCAAATTCCCTCAGAGATTGAAAAAAAAAACACTTTTTTCTTAAAATCGAATATTGCATTTCTAGTTTTGCTCAGAACAGATAAAAAAAATATTTTTTATTTTGTAAAAATTCAAAACTTTGAACTCTACGGATACCCCCCCCCCTTTTTATCTGCCAATTTTCTCATTAACGAACTTGACCTTTCAAATACCTGAAACCTTCTTGATTCCAAATTTTATTCAAACGGGACTTGCAGCCGCTAAAGAGTTTACAGACACAATAAAACTGATTTAAAAACATTGTCTTAAAATAATATTAAGTTCAGCCATATTCCCAGATTTTTTCTGGAATGCGCACTAGGTCCTTCATCTGTATTTAATTTCAATAAAAAAAGAAATACACAAAATTCAGCATTCTTAAATCAACTGTTTCGTAACGTTGCCAGTTCCTAAACCAAGATACTTATTTTTTTGAAAAAAATCTAAATATTTGTTTGTTTACATTACTCTCCTCAATATTTTGTGAGCTTCGTTGAGTACGATGATTCTATTTAATATATGTATACATTACTTTTTGCTTTCAATATGTACGTACTTTCTCTACCTCATCAGTAGGAATATATAAATGGGAATAGGATTCATTTTTTTTTTTAAATGTTTATTGAGAGTAGCCTTGAGGTAAACTAATTTTAAAATATGCATATTTTAATTGAAAGAGGAAAAATGCGCAAATAATATTTTTCCCATATTTTGATTAATACTGGTAAGCTTTGATTTATAGACAGGTATGAATTAAGGTGATTGTCTTTGTACAATATTGTAAAAAAAGTATACTACATCATACAGCAGTGGTATGTACGTATAGATATGCTTAGCACACTCAAATAAGTATTAATTTTAACATGCTTTTAACTCAACTGTCCATTTCTCACGTATTCTGTATGATAATAAACATCTGTAATCTTATATACGGGGTGTTCCAAACCACCCGTCCAGGCTGATTATTCTGAATAGTTTTCAAAAAAAATTGAAACGAAAAAACACGTATCGAATATTTTTTGAAACTCTATCTAACCATACCAAAAACACCCTCCACCCTCAACCCCTGTTAGGGGTAGGGGGTGTAACTTGAAAAAATCAAATGGAAACCCCTATTTTTTTCTGCAGATTTGGATTCTTCAGAAGAAAAGACAAACATTTTGTCTAAAAAATTTTTCCCGATTTTCGGTAGATCACGCTACAATCGACAAAAATCGTTCTTTTAGATTTGGCATTAGAATTGCAGTTCAAGTGAAGGCGAGAAAAGTTTTTTGAGTCGAGAATAGTTATTTTCAATTTTGTTTTTGTTTTTTTGAAGAAAAGACTAATCTGTTTTTGTTTTTCATATTTTATTATGATTTAGAAAAATTATTTTTGTAAAAATGTTTTTTTTTATTTTGGAAAGTCTGAAAAAAAATTAAATCTAAAATGATTCATATCTAATTCTTTCTAAGAGCTTTATTTAGCATCCTCCCAATTGTCTAGTGGTTTACCTCAATTACCGCAATTCGACATTTTCGCTTCTCTTTTATTTTCGTTGAATTTCTAACTTTTGTGTTGCTTTTGTTTTGTTTTTGTTTTGGTTCTGTGTGTTTGTGTTTTTATTTTTATTTTTACTTTTTCGTTTTGATTTTTGTCATTGAACGGCGCAATTCTTATGCCAAATCTAAAAGAACGATTTTTGTCGATTGTAGCGCGATCTACCGAAAATCGGGAAAAATTTCTTAGACAAAATGTTTGTCTTTTCTTCTGAAGAATCCAAATCTGCAGAAAAAAATAGGGGTTTCCATTTGATTTTTTCAAGTTACACCCCCTACCCCTAACAGGGGTTGAGGGTGGAGGGTGTTTTTGGTATGGTTAGATAGAGTTTCAAAAAATATTTGATACGTGTTTTTTCGTTTCAATTTTTTTTAAAAACTATTCAGAATAATCAGCCTGGACGGGTGGTTTGGAACACCCAGTATATAGGAGACTTTCTATAGATATAGATAGTCACTCATCACGATATCTCTGGAACTATAAGACCTAGAGACTTGAAATTTGGCAGGAATATTCCTTTTGCCAAGTAGAGGTCAGCTAAGAACGGATTTTACGAAATTCCACCCACAAGGAGGGTTGCGGGGGTGTTCATGAATAAAAAATTCATATTTTTCAATTATGGCTTTTAATAGTTCAAAACTTGGTCAGAATGTTTTAAATTACATTTAGAAATTTTTTTAACCTTCGGAGGGTAGAAAGGTGTAGCGAGAAAGTGGGAAGGAAATATCGAATATTTACAAATATACCTAAGTGGGGTATCAAATAAAAGAGCATGACGTGTACATTACAAAACTGTTATCCAACGCAAGGAAATGTGGAGGGAGGGGTGCAAGTGGGGATGATGCCCAGCAAAGCGGGTAGTTCCCAGCTAGTTCTGTATATAAAAGACATCTCTCTTACACTACTTATACTCTAAATATAATTTTTTCATAAGAAATATTTTTTACGTTTAAACTTTTGTTCTATCTCTAACGGTTTACAAGATGGGTCCTACGGACCCAAGACCCAGTTGACCTATATTGCTCATTTACGAACTCGACCTCACTTTTTACGTACTGAGTAAACGTACTGCTGTAAAAATTTCAGCTTGATATCTTTTTTCGTTTTTGAGTTATGGAGTTGACAGACGGACGGACGGACAGACAACCGAAAATCGACTAATAAGGTGATTTTATGAACACCTTTACCAAAATTTTTTTCTTAGTATGAATATTTTTCGACGCTACAAACTTGGGACTAAACTTAGTATACCCTGCATATTACATATATGCATGGTATAAAAGCATAGAGGTGAAGTTATGTTTTTTAATCAGAATATAAAGAATTTTGCATTAGATTTCTACTGATTGTAACAGCTCAATTTCAAGTTACACACTTACTTGTCTTATAAATACAGGTTTTTATTACAAAAAGTAGATGTTGGCACTCAATTATTCAAAAATAGGAAAAAAGAACTTCATTAAATATGCAAAAATAATTTTTAGCAATGAATATTAATAAAATAAAACATAATGTCTTTGTTTCGTAATAAAAATTTTACGAGAATTACTAAAGAAAAAAAGATTATACTAACAACAGTTAATTAGTAAGTACATTAATAAAAGGTCAACTCAAGTAGAATATTATCCCCCAAGCAATAAACGATACCCAAGGAAAATTTAATCAATAATAATGAAGGAAAATTATAATAATAACTCACTCACTCATTCACAGTGATATGAAAAAGCTCTTTAATCCATAAAAAAAAAAAAATTAATTGAGATAATTCAACCACAGAAATGCAAAAAAGAAAAAAAATACTCCCGTCTATATGTACATAATATTCATTTTACCTATATTATCAGTGTAGTGGAAAAAATTGAATTACTGAATAGATATCAGGATTGGACGTCAGTTTTTGTTAAATTGAAATCGGTCTAGTGCCAAGAATGGTTTTTGACAGTCATTTCAGAAACGCTTGAAAATGGAGAGGCTGTTGTAAGCGTTGTATAAACTTTTTCAAGATTTAAAAACATGCACTAAAATTTGTAATGCCATAAACATAATGCTTTATATTTATTGAGTGGATCAAGGAATAGTTAAAACAATGCCACCATTTTCAGCCAAACAAGTTTGATATCTATGGTAGCATAAGATCCATTTGTAGAATTGTAATCTGGCTGTAGGTACATGGTAGAATCAAAAATTAAATTTTATTGTCTTAAATTTTTTTCAAAAATTCTAATTTTCAATAATTTGTTTTTTCACCTTAATGACAGCCAATCAAAACGGTTTTCAATCACGCGACAATAACTAAAAAAATTAAAATGCTTGAATAAATATTACCTTCGTTACATTTATGTGAGACTAGCTTGATATCCGCCCGCTTCATTGGGCTTAATACAAACAAACATCCCTTCTTTCACATTTATAATATATAGGGATTACGGCATATAAATTGTAAACACCATAATCCGGAATTTATGTCAAATATAACGTCTGGCCCTTGATCTATCGGAATTGGGTGCCTGTTTGTATAAAATCGAATTGTGAAGATTTTTCAGAAGAGAATGAAGGAATATCGTATAATATAATGATATGAAAAGAGATGGTGGTATACCCTACTAGTCTTGGTGAATTTTTTGTTGTAAATTATTATGTATTTACCAAAAGGCTATCAATGACGGTAGTTTTTCTACTATGTCCCTAATATTAATGAGATCGTTAAATATTACAAATTACGCAATGTTGATTATTCAATAAGTAATTTAAAAATTAAAAAACAACAAAATACAGTTCTTCAAAAGTTTTAGGATTTTACTTCCATCGACAGTGCTCATGGACTAAAATTAGAGACAAAAATACAAAATCTGTAATGTTTTTGACGATATCACACGGGGTCATATAGAAAGCGGTGTTTCTATACGACCCCGTATGATATCGTCAAAAAAATTCGGCTTTAGAAAATATCTCAAAAAGAACTGATAAAATTAGAGTATGCGTTTTTCGGTATAAATTAGCCTCAACATATATTTATTTGGGTTAATATGGTAATATATGTATTCTTTTTTTATTTTTAAATTCAAAACCAGAAAGTATCGAGCTTGGAGATTCGAAAGTATCGAAAGTATTAAAGATTAATCTCGTTGATCATATGGTACCTATCGATAAAAGTACAAAGTCATTGAACATTTCCATGAACCGGTTGGTAACAGACTAACTTTTGGTCACATTTCGAAATCAAATTTTAAGTTATTGAATATATGTGTAACTAAATTTTCTACCCCCATTACTTAGTTACTAACTTATAGACCAAAATCTATTTCTAAGAGAATATATATATACATCGTAAGGAGAACTTATATACATAAATTTATATACCAATATATGGAAAAATATATACAGGCGGCACAGAGAAATTTGTGACTTTGAAAACACTATTAAACTATTAAATAAAATACTATAAATTTACTTTTTACCACCTTAAGAGATATGCAAGGATTAAATAATACAAGAGATTTCAATAAAACTTTATAAATACATTTTTTGATTAACAAAGTTTCCAAAAATCACAAAAAATTCCTAGGTCATCGGGCTTTTTATTATTATTTTATCGTACAAAGTTGGCTGAAAAAATTATGAATCATATAGGTTATCCTTTTCAATTGGATATTTCTATATCAAAAAATCTAGAAAGTGTTATAAAAAACTATCTAAAATATTTAGACAATCTTGTAGTTAATAATAATGCGATAAAAATATAAGGTTGCCGATGATATAAAAAAAAAATTTTAATTTAATTATGAGCTCATCGAAGATCTATCATTTGATGAACAGAGACTATTATAGGGGAGAATGTATTGGTGATCATTTTAATATATTATATATTTTTGTACTTGGTGTTGTAAAGCCAAATATATGTTAACTCATTACTTGATTACAAACCATGTATTGGGTTTATATGCATGCACCATGCAATAAAGCAAAACTTTTATACAATACTGTAGGTTTACAATAACCTTAAACTCAATACGCATATGCACAAAATCAATGTTGTAGTTAACAATCTCTAGAATAATGTGTGTTAATACGAAAGTTTGTCCTTCAAACGACACCATTACTTAAGAGGGACTGATATCCATTTAAATTGAATAAAGGAAGTGTCTCCCAGAAATATTCGCAATTTATAACAGTTTTCTGAAGCACATTTGAAGCAAATTAGGAACAATAGGTCACACTAATCGCAGTATAGAAGATCTGCTTCGACTTAATCCAAACTCAATTCTAATCCAATTTGTGAAAAGATAATTTACAAAAATTGAATAAATTTCATTTTACAGTGTTTTCAAAATCGTACACTCTTCTGACCCATTCTGTATAAGCTAATGTGACTGACTGGTAGACTCAATTCACTAGTGGTAGTTTGGAAAACTTGTACCTGGTCTTATAGATAAACTAAGCTGAACATATAGAAAATATAGACGCGAATTGATACATGTATACAACACAACTTTACCTGTGCTGAGAAGACATAGATTATTTGAGTAAGGTAACGAGAATCATAAAATATAAGTTTATCAGTTGAATTACACGTTGCATTCGCTTATTCGACTATATGGTATCGGAAAAGTCCGAAAATCAATAAATATTTGGGGTTTGTACTAACTGACTAGGTGTCAAATATCCGAAAATTGAAAAACAAAGGAAGTTTTATCTTTGACTCCATAAACCCTAGATAGTACTGATTTTAGAAGTTTATGCCCGTAAAGAAATACGTTCTAGCAACATTTTCGAGAGTTTATTTTAAGCTGATATTGAATATTTCTTTCCCGTTTGAACGAACTTAGGTAGAGATGAAATGCATGTCACATCTGAGAGCGATTATATTAACTAACCGAATTTTGTCCTGAAAAATTTAAATTATATTATTTAATTATAAAACTAAATCATCCTCAACAAAATAGTGATGTGATTGTCACAAATACATGAGCAGACAAAAAAAAAAATAAAAGGCTTATACCTGCTAATAGGTTTATTTAAAAAACATTAAATTTCTTCGCGTCGGGTATGAACCAGCGACATATGAATTACTATTAATTTTGTCTCCTAAGTCTACAGCTTAACCAACTGCGCTATCGAAGCGGGTTTTATATATCTATAAAAATGGTGTACATAATAAAAATGGTCAAAAAATTCATTTTAAACTTTCTGTAAGTTAATAACAACAATCTTCATGTAGTTGGCTCAATCACATATAGACTAGACATGATAGATATACGATCATCATAGCCAAATCCTCTTTTTAAAGCAAACGCAAAGTTTTCTTTTAATTTGTCGATTCACTTTATTTACACGATTATATATTCCAACTAAGTAAAATTTTATTTTCCATTAATCAAATGCATGACTTTAAACTAAATTCAATCTCTTTCATAGAAGTAAGGATTTTGTTTATTTAACTTTAGTGATTTTGTATCAGTGAATTCATATTTTAAATACAATCCCATTCTCTTGTAAATACAAATATTCAGCTGTACTTGTTCCAATCGTTTGGCAATTGTTTGAAAGTATTTTTACTTTAGTTCAATATGAAACGGCCAACTTCGGGATGAGGTTGTCATTATTTTAAATTTTTTTCTGTGTACTTTAGACGACATTCGGACTTTTTCGATATAATAAACGCAATTGAGAGTTTAGTTACAAAACGTTGATTCGCATTTAAAACTTTTCGATAAATATTATCGACAATAGTGCTTACGTAACGAACAGTTAGTATATTTTGTAAATACATAAATTCTTGTATATATCTGTTTTAAATGCGCAATTTGTAGACATATTTCTAAGAAGGGAACTAAGCCAACAATAAATTTACTACATTATTGAATGTATTCTAGTTCTGTTAGCTTTTAGTTTTTATCCTATATTGTCTTGCAACCAGTAACACGAGAAGAACAATAAATTTTTGTATCTAAGTTTATTAGAAGAACAAATTAAAGTAATCGAGAATTCGGTTATGATAGTGATATTAGTAGACGATAATTGAAAAATTGGCCCTGTACTTTTTTCAATCCATTCATACTTATTTTTATAAAATATATTTTCCCGTAAATAGACTTTGTGAGTATCGATTATCCACTCAATATTTTAAATTTGATTATAAAATATCAATTTACACCAATGAATTATATTCTGAGAGATAAAGTGATAAAATCTACTTCAAACGAATATTCGAGAAATTGTCTCTCTATAAACAAAATGAAATGAGTAATAATGATATACAAAAATACAGAATGATAGCGAAAAATCATTCCTTTATTTTGTTTGAATTGGGTAGACAAAATTTATTCAAAAATATATTTTGACGATTAACGCTATGATGCTTCTTAAAGAATCGCTTATCATCAAAGTTTATAACACGCATGATTTATGGATACTTCAACCGAAGAAATGGAATAAGGGCGCAAGTTCGTAGAGTGTATTTTTTTTAAATGCTCTTTTTTATACCATGTATATATGAAATATACAAAATATATTAAGTTTAGTCTCAAGTTTGTAACGCATACAAATATTGATGGTACGAATTAATTTTGATATAGTTGTTCATAGAATTATCTAATTAGTCCATTTTCGGTTGTCCGTCCGTCCGTCAACATGATACCTCAAAAACGAAAAATATCAAGCTGAAATTTTCACAGCGCACTCAAGACGTAAAAAGTGCGATTAAGTTCGTAAATGAGCAACATCGGTCAATTGGGTTTTGGGTCCGTAGGGCCCATCTTGTAAACCGTTAGAGGCAGAACAAAAGTTTAAATGTAAAAAATGTTCCTTAACAAAAAATAACCAACTTTCGGTTGAAACATTTTTTTTGTAAACATCACTGTTTACTCACGAGGGCACACATTAGATGCAAATTTTATAGTATGTATTAGTACGGGATTATCAGTTATGTATGTGCGACATGTATAGGTGGTATATGTGTAATGTGATAGAGTAATCAACACTGTCTATACATGATATTTCAACAATTAACTCAGTCAATTGTTTGTTTTCACTTGTTTTTGAGCCAAGTTAGAGTTTAAAGGGATATCTTATGCTTAATTTTTCTTGCAATTTAAGACTTACTTAAGATATATATATTTTTGGTCTCAAAAAATATTATTCAAGTTACCATACTGACTTAAAGAGTGGTCAAACAAATAATATACAGAAGGAAGGTGTATGTGGGTACAGAGTCGTCATTATCTTTTCTTTCCACTCAACTTCTCAGTTCCTGTACGACAAGAAGACAACAGCAATACTCCCATTTGCATTATTTTGTTTGATGAGAAATATATAAATTTTTTATTGCAAATAAAGCTGAATCATTCTGTAAATTAATAAAATGAGGACTAGAAAACAAGTGAAAAGGATAACGATACTTTTATCGAAGATAATCTATATTCTATACAGACTAGCTACACACCTTAACATATTTCATGGAAGGTAATAACCACATCATGACAAGTAATTATCTTTAATTAATGAATGTTTTATTAACCCGAAATACGATCATAAAATACTGAACGCCATGTTTATTAATAATAATATTATCGACAACAAAAAAATTCTTATATCAACAACAAAAGCTTTAAAAATAATGAGCTTTTAAACAATATGTAATAATTTGTTTATTATTTAATAGCTGGATGTCAGTTCATCAACAAATTAGATTCACTAGGCACTTTGTTAATACGTGTATGTTAATGAGTGTCAGTTAATCACAAAATGTTGATGCATTTGAAATTGATGCAAAAAATTATTTTTATCAATATTTTTAGAAAGGAATAGTCAAATTCTATTTAATGATAATTGAATCGGTGCTTCAGGTGCATTGTTATTAGTCGGGACTCCTGAGGCACTGCGATTGAAAGTGCTGTTCACGATTTATTTTAGTATTCCTCGATTTAAAAATTTGAATCATTTTATAAATAATATTTCCCCGTCATATTTTAAAATTGCATTCTAGTTTGGATTAAATGATCGTTAACCAAATACGAATGTTATTCCTAGAATCCAATCTTTATCTGTTTCTTTTGCCTTTAGTCAAAGCTTTCGACCATTAAATTAACAAAATTAGAAACCAAATTTTGTTTGGCTTACTTATCCCAAAAATTGAATTTTTATGTGTGCCGATGTCTTCAAAATTTAATTTTGCTATATAATTTTTTTTCGCAATTTAATGAAGCAAGCACGTTATTATTACAATATATAAGGGAAAAAATGCAAACTTCAAAAAATCAAAAAATGGATATGTGTCTTTGTCGAAACATTCTGAGATTATTTTAGTTTATTTTATTTATTTAATCGCCAAACTACGCTCAAACCTGCAATTTGCGATAACATTTTTTGATTATAAACCATCATATAAATTATCAAAACAATTAAGTAAAATTCAATGGAATATTGAACCAATATTAATAATTAGATATTCAAAATATCGAGTATAGCTATTTATATGATATGGTAGAGTGTCGCACCTTGGATTATAATTTCCAATTGTAAATTGTGTATTTTGTAAGCATTATTTAAAATAAAACATATTATTTATTGTAGCACTATTATTTGTACACACAATACAAGATTTTTGAGAACGAACAATTTCCAACCTGTTAATAAATAAACAGTTAAGGCTAAATACTTCATTTTAATAACGAAAACATTCTCTTTCAATTTTACTTGAAAACAAAACAACTTTTACAACTCTTTTTCTCGGTTGCGTTTCTATTGGTAAGAAAATTTTCTCTTCCATTTGATTCAGACTCATATTTAGCATTATTTCGATAAATGAAGGAGAAAATTGATTTAAGGTATATTTTGAACAAGATACAACACTTTATCCTATTATAGGTTATTATTATTACAATAACGACGTCATATTATTAAAATTTACTCGTATAGATAAATTGGAAATAGGTATATATTTAGAATATAATATTTACAGTTCAATAAATTCAATACTATCAATAATATTGAATTTACAATATATTATCAGAGTTTACTAATGTGCTTTTGCACAAGATAAATTCAGGTATATACTCGACTCTCAAGTAAGGATTTAGTTTTTCATACGTATCTTGTATGCATGTATATTTGTTTGTTTTTTTCGATTACCTCATATTTTCGCAACGACATGATGAATTTCAACAGTTAATGTATGATTATATACCTACGTCTTAAAATCCTTAGAAAAATGTCCTTAGAAAGGTATTTGATATGGTTAAATTTCATTAGGAATAATAATTATACTCTGTTAAGTGGGATATCATTAAATAGATATTTGAAAATCCTTTTAAAAAAGTGTAATAAATTTAAAAAATAAAAAAGCTCGACTTCGTTAAATAATAAATTGAAAAAAAAAAATAAGTAGTTTACATAACGACTTTAATAGTCGAGACCCATTAAAGTCTAGACCGGTTAAAATCATCCCGAAAATGAGTCCCGACTGTTATAGTCGTTACTATTGGACATCTTTCTTTTCAGTTTTTATTTTACGTAGTCGGTTTTTTAGTTAATTTTTTTTTTTGTGCCTACTAGAATGAAGTATATACATCTTTTAAGCGACTTATATTGTGACAATAGTTCAAGTGATTATAGGTATATAGAGCACATTACGATACAAAAATACACTTTATAGATTAAAAAAAAAGAAACATTAGTTCAAGCATGAATTTTATATCTAAGGGCTCTTTAAACAAGAAATAACAACAAATATTTGGAGCTAGGTGACTAAATACATTGCACTATTTAAAATAAATATTGATGGTTCTTGGTAGAGAAAGGATTTTGGTTTCAAAAGTTGCTGTCAGAATTTCAGTTTTCTATTTATATCCATTTTTGATTTTATGGTGTAAACTAAATATGTGGATGGATGTCTAGAAATGGTTTATTATTTATTTATTAATTATTTATAATAAGTCTATTTATTACCTTGTTTGTTACATTTCTCCAAGGTTATTTAGCTATATGCTGTCTGATGAGAGCATATAGGTATGAGAATGAGAGTTTGGCAAACTAACCCCAATTATATGAGATAAAAGAGAAAATCGAAGACAGAAATTATCGTTAACAAAAAAGTAAATACAATTTTATATTAAACAAAATATGCTATTGCCACCGAGTAATATCACTTTGGTTTGAAACATGCATGTACTCAAGACAGCCAGTCCGAAACAAAATTTTCAACACATCTAAACATTTTATAGGTTACTTAATGTATTAATACTATTTTTGGATTAATGTCCGTTTGTTCGTTCAACAACGAAGAGACAAATAAAATTTATAGTTTTTAATTTTTCTGTAAAAATTCAGTAAGTAACAAATATATTAACTTAATTAATCTCCCTACCATTCTACAGAAATATTTACGAATTTTTCTATCTTATGCATTTGTATAATAGGGAATATTCATGTATTTTTTTAATATTTTTAATTCATTGTTTACACCGTTATAACAAAGTAAAAAATATAAATACTGTTTAAAAATGGTGTAATTAAGTGTAAAAAAATTAATTAATTAAGTTACTTTAAAATAAAAACTGGATCAAAATTAATGAAATTCATTATATCAAAAAGGGTGGCGCATCGAACGGGGCCTAGAGCGGCAGCAAAGCCTAAATCCGTCACTGCTTTTAAGTAATTAAAAAGATATTAATTACTAAAATAATGGTTTAGTTGAGATGCCCAGTCATTGAAGTTACGGAAGAAAAATATTTGAACCAAATTTAAATTTCATGAATATTCCCTATTCAATAAAATATTTTTGCAAGTGTTGAGCCAACGATTTCTTGTTTATAAAGCTCGTGTTTATCCTCAAAGCTACACATCTTTGTGATAAAAAAAATAATTGATATGAATATTTATTATCTATAAGGTTTATGATTTGGACCATAAACAGCTGTTCTTTATCTGAATTTCATTCACATGAACTTATTCTTTATCTAAATTCAATATTATATATTGTTTGACGATTATTTTCTACCAACTACGTAAAAGTTATAACGGAATCCTAATAAAAATATGAACAAACGTATTTATAGTAATAAAATTCTTTTATATATTAAACATACGCTGCAATGCGCATTTAATGCAATTTATTTACTTATAACAACAAATAATAAAGATGCCATACAATAAAAGACATTGTTTTGAGATACTGGAAAATGGTATAGAAAGACACTGAGTTATTCATACATTTAATTGACTCTTCAGAAACAGAAATATGATAAGAGATAACAGACAAGAGATTAGACACACTATTTTAAATAACAGAGTAATATCTCATAAACTCGTGTTTAGAAATAGTTCAATCAGATGAAAATTTCATCTGCAAATTCAAAAATCTTAGCTAAGATAGTTACTTAATAAAGGTTTTCAGTTGGATTATCATTATTTTCTGACGACCAGTTATTTATCATATTTTCTTTTCAATAAATACATAATTCGATTTATAAAAAGATCGAAAAAATACGTATGGGACCTACGTAGGAACGAAGTAAGTACCTTTCTATATACAGAATGTTCGATTTACATCTAGGCATACAAATATCATGAGTATGACAGAGCAATGCATCTAAGTAAGAGATATTATAGGTGTTATATGAAATTGCAAAAGTGACTTGTATCGTGGCTTATCTGTTGTAGTTCATCTATTCAATTAAGAAATTCTCACTCTCCAAGCGTCTTACAGCTATCTTAACGCATATCAAAGCTTCAACATATATATAATACCTCTCACTTAGATGCATTGCTTAACGCATGTGTTCTGTTATACTCATGATATTTATATGCCTAGATGTAAATCAAACATTCAGTATATTATGTATTAAATAACAAAGACTATGTAATAATTTAACAATTTTTATACCATGTATATATGAAGAAATATATCAAAGCATAAGTTTAGTACCAAGTTTGTAACACTTAAAAATATTGATGCTACCAACAAAATTTTGGTATAGGTGTTCATAAAATAACGTAATTAGTCCGCCTGCCTGTCTGTCTGTAAACACGATAATTCAAAAAAGAAATGAGATATCAAGCTAAAATTTTTAGTGCTCAGGACGTAAAAAGTGGGGTTAAGTTCGGAAATGAGCAACATAAGTCAAGATCCGTAGGACCCATCTTGTAAACCGTTAGAGATAGAACAAAAGTTTATACGAAAAAAAAGTTATTTATGTAAAAATAAACAACTTTTGTTTGCAACATTTTTTAGTAAACATCATTGTTTACCCGCAAGGGCACAAACTAGCTTAGAAACATTAAAAAAAGAAAAGTAAGCTTATAGGATGTATATAAACAGGTACCTATTGTTCTTATTCTCAATTTATACGTTACATATATTATGTATGTGTTTATCTTTCTTTACTTAATTGACATAAAAAACAAACGATTGCGTAATCAACACTGTCTTTATACGGTTTTTCAACAGTTAATTCAGCCAATTGTTTGTTTTTACTTGTTGCACTAAATTCAGTCTAGCGTATTTTCGATTTAAGAAACGTAAATACTTGTAAGATATGATTCGAAATTTGTGTCAAAATCTCCGAATCTAATACTTAAAATTCATACAGGGATAACTTCTATAAAATAATATTTTAAATTTAATTTGTTTCAAGTGATGAAAACAGTCACAAGAAACTTTCTGTAACAAAAATGCTGATTGGAAGCGCTGATTTCTTTTTGTATTCAGCAAGAATACATTTTTCGGATTCATCGAAAGCTTGATTGTGACTTAACTCACGTAGTTGGTGGCCGGTTCGTGCAGGGAAAAAGTTGTAAAAGTAATAACTTATTTATACATTCCACAAAAAAACAATTATGATTGACTTACACAAATTGAAACTCTCAACAATCAAACAAATTTTATTCACCATAAACGAATTTCACTGTACTTTTTAATATCTATAAATATTGTAGACGACATTTAATTTTTATTACAGTAAATAAGTATTGTTTTCCGTTCATAAAGTACTCAAAAATTATTTTATATTTGAAATGATATTATAGAATGAATTGTTTAAATAAAACCCATGTAAAATAATAATTTAAAACACATTAAAAAATTTTATTTTAATATACCATAAAAAATTTTTCATAAGAATAATTTGAAAATTTTCATTTTAAAATCTCTACAAAAAAGTTTTTTTGTCACATATACTATATATAGACTTGGAGACACATAATATTTCAAGTCATTTGGCAGAAGAACCATGACTTTGACTAATAGATCAAAACTCGCAATTATCGAAACGATAAATGAAATTTATTACAAGCTAATTTTTAATTATAATTTTCAAATTATCATTCATGAATCTGCATATTTTAGGTAGAATGACAATGCCCACTATTTAAACTCGTCGAAAAAAAATGTTCAAAAATGAGGAGTTGGAAATAAGTCTAAAACAAACAAAAAATATAGCCTCTAACAAGTTCGATTAATCATCATGCGTTTGATTATGTAATTCGGCATACGGTAGAAGTGAAGCACTTGTCGATATATATAATGTATTATATACTAAACTAACAACGTTTGAGTGCATGAGATATAATAGTTCCAAAATAAATTAAAAAATGGTTAAAAACTTGTTACTAATAATTTTATTTAAAAGTAAGGGAAATCCAAAACGTCGGCATAAGTATTAAATTAATGGTACAAATAATAATGTCTCGCGCAGGCTTATTGGCTGGCATACATGATTTTTATACAGCTGAAGTCACCACTAATTATGATATAAAAAAAGTTTCATGACAGTAAAAATAGTCGACTTTCCTCTGAGTAGTCTTTATCCGCTAAATACGTAACGTGCGATAAAGAACTGCGTTACAATATTTGGGATTAGGTTAGGTTAGGTTAGGTTAAAGCATCTGACCTGGGTGGGGCACATTTAGACCATACGTTCTGTTGTGATACCGAAAAAGCTTAGTCCACCTCAGGCCACTACTTCTCGAACCATTTGTAGCTGTTTAATAACAAAAGGAGTGCTTTGACACCAGCGGACTTCTGGTTGGAGAGGTCGTCAACGAAAGTCTGGCTCAAATGAGTTCATCTCCTCATTGGAAGAGCTGGGTAATGACATAGAAGATGAAGCATCGTTTCCTTCTGCTCTCTACTTTGACCACTCTTGCAGTTACTTGATTAATAGACCCGCCTTGCCTGCCACCTTCCTATTTGTCCTGCAATAGCCGCAACGATTTGCTTTTAGAGTCCTTTTGAAGCGATCTAAGATCTTTTGAGCGCCTATGATTGAACTCACACTATGCCTGCCTAGGAGTGCCACTAAAATACTTAAGCTAATAAATGCTTTTAAATTACGTGTTAGGGTTTCCAAGCCTACTAATTTAAATACATAGAATAAAAGTGGTTAAAATTCATTTCCACTAAATGATCATCAAAAAAGTTTTATAATTCTTTGTAAAACTCTCTCTTTATAATATAAATGTGTGTTTTCTCGTGTAACTGAGTTCTAGTTGCCCTCATAATACAATTTAATGTAACATTTTTGTGCCTGTTTAATGTAAAATGATAAAAACAATTTTGTAACGAAACGATAAAATTATTTCATTTGTTAGAGATAGTTAGGTTGTATTTTTTTAAGATAAATTATTTCAAAGAATTAAAACGGTTGAAAAAGTCGCTTTATAAGGTTTTTTTCGAACATTTTTTTTTTATCTTACTAGAAACAAATGCTAATTATCTTATAAAGAAACTAGTTTGGAATTTCGCTGTAAGCTACATCTATTTTTTTGCATGTAACATAAGAACTGATAAGAAAAAACGGCTGTTTAGGCACTTAGGTTAGTTAAGGTTATATTGGCTGCACACGAAGGACGTTTAGGCTATAGAGCCCATTGTGATACCATATATGCGTTTTTCCACCTTTCCACCGATAATTTCATTTATCAGCTCCTCAATTTCAGAAGCTGAGTGCACCTTCTTCATGCATATACCATGCACTACACCAGCCCATCACAACTATTAATTTAATTAATTTTGTCTCGACGGCGGGAATCGAACCCGCTACCCTAAGCATACCGCGGACAGAATTGGTTACGGCACTTAATTAGACAACTTAATTTAGGCAGTTTATTAGACAACGAATATCTATTAAGAGAATAAAAGATGTAAATACGGCCAGAAAATTGGACGCCAGGCCTCTTTTGATTGTCAAATATTTTTACCTCTGGTTACCCATATTTTAATTTGTAACACTAATATGGTTGTTCTGAAAACTATAGTCGTTTCGTGTTAGGTATAGTGGAAGAAACTTAACGCGAATTATTTTTTTTACTTACGATAACATCGATCTCGACTTTAATAAGGATAGACACCAAAATTTACTTGCCTGTAATGAAAAAAAAAATTTATTATTATTAAAATCATTTATTTGAAGGGTTCAAAGATTATCTTAAATAAGCCTTTGTTCTTTGAACTTGTTCAGGGTCAATAAGTGAAATTACTATTAGATATTCGTAAAAATCTTCACAAGACAAGAAAAAGACGAGATTTTTATGCAAGTTGTCGTACATTTTAATTGAAATGCAGCAAAACTATTGACTCTTTATGAAAAAATTTGGGAGAAAACGTTACACGACGGATTACGTTTCTTTTTTATGGAGGTGGGACACATATGATGAAACTACTTAGATTTAAACCAATATATTTCGAGAACTTACTTAAAAAACTCAATTATATAATGGACTTTTGGATAAGGTATTTAAGGAGTTGCAGAACTTTTTTCCACCACTGTGTTTTATCATGGCTATTCTCATGAAAATATTGTATTTCAATGACGGAAATACACGATCAATTTTTTTTATTTCATTAAGGTTTTGTTAGCTATAACAAAGTCCTAAATAATTATCATACCTAAATCTCAATTGTAATAATGAAAAAGTTATTTTACAAAGTAAACATTTTATATGCATAGGAACGAACATATTTAAGGATAAAAAATATTTATTTTGGGCTCATAAAATATTAAATATTACATAAATTTTTAATATTAATTAAAGCACATTAAATCAGGGATGCGTATATTTTAAATATGTAATTTTAACTCTTGAAAATCTAATGGAAGGATCATATATTTAAATTCAATTATAACACACTCTCTTACATAGTTGAAAAGTATGCTTGAACATCCAGGAACCTTTTTCTGGTAATGTTTCAAACAATATTTTTGATGCATAAGAAAAAAATATAAAAACATTACTAATGAAATTTGTTATTCAAAAGTGTTTGGATACTAATGAAATTTTGAATATGTTTTGTTTTGCATCACAGTTTTTTTTTTTAGTAGATAAAATCTCAAAAATGTCTATAAGCTATTCAAAAATATAAAAATTTATTAAATCCTAATGTAAATGATTTTTTTTTCAAATGGTCTATGCTTTTATTAGCTTTATCGTTTACTATTAAACAACTATAACATGAATTCCATCATCTAATCCTGCTAATTGGGTGATTAGCAGGATTAGATTCAACTTTTAGGCATGTGGATCTTAATTGACTATCCTTAATGTGTGATATTCTGTATCTGTACTGTTGGTAATAGTCTTCGCCAAAGCCTTCTTTACCCTCACAGCACATATTTCATCTGATTCTGTGAGCTTACTTCCTGCTTCAAGTGAATGACTTCCTCAGAATTTTCTTTTACTGGCTATAAGCAGTGCTACCGAAAGTTTCGACTCAACGTCCACATTTCCCCTCGGTTCTATAAATTGCCATTAGGAATACAAGCCTAGTAAATACGCTAGGAATACAAGCCTAGTAAATGGTACCTTTACGCAAAGGAAGTGAAAATCAAATTGGCAAAGAGCAAAGGTTTTCCTAATACTCTCTATTTAATCGTTCTTTGGGAGTGTAAGTGCCTAATGGCGTATATATTATACACATATTTGTAAACACCATATTGGAAACAGCTCTTTGATGTCAAAAGCCGAAGTCAGGTGTTTAAGAAAAGCGATCAATGAGGAGTATTGACCGAGGGATCATTATTTGGTGATGTTTATTAATTCACCAAAGTTTTGGTTCTGCAACGAAAATGACCGGTAAAAACTAACCATAAAACACTGTTTATAAACTGTAATTTTGTATATAGGCTAAGAACGAAAAATACTTGCAGTTTCAATGCACCTTCTCCGCGCTTCCACCAATTACCGAGTTATCATATTGTATGAGCCAAGAGTTCAAAATGTAGGAAAGATTCTATTATTCTTCTTGCATTGATTTTGTTTTAATCTTGGCTCGGGTGTCGAATATACAGAGATCTAGTTTTTTGTAGAAGTATTGACTTGTACGTCGAAATACTTGATTTTTATGTATTCGACTTCGATGGAATGCGAGCTTGAGCTACGATTCAAACCTGATGTCGTAATATCGCTTTTATCAACCTTAAAATTGGCAGAGCAATAAAAATCATAGACATTTTGCCACATTATGAGCTCAAATGGTAAATTTTAAAATACTTGTATTTCTTAATAAACTATAGAAAAATTTTTCAAATGTGTTAATTAAATATACGTTTCTTTTCACCTTTTATTTTTTTTTTAACTAGCATAGATAAAAATCACAAATAACCCTTTGTATAATTTTAATTTTGGACATGTTGCACTGCATTATTTTTATATTGTGTTAAAAAAACTTTTCTCTATTTCTTTAAACGTAATAAAACTCTCTATTAAATATTCAACTCACAGCCAGCAGCATAGGGAGAGATCACACTTCTGATATGATAGATTGTATATTTTTTTAAATATATTTATTTCATACAAAACAATAAATAAATATTTCTCTTTTTTGCTACCGTATTTAGGTGTTCGTATGTGTTATTTATTTATTGTTAATAATATATAAAGGCCATCTTGATAAGAATGTTTGAAATGGATGAATAATAAAAATGTATTTTAATTCATTATATTCTATGTATGAATTATATTCATACATTATACATAATAGCCGACATGCATTTATAGTTTAATCAAACAGAATGTGTTAATGACGACGGTTATAATGGTCGTTTTTTGTCCTCTATATTCAGAAAACTTTATATTATAAAAGCAGGATTTTTTTTCCCTTTAGAGTACCCCTTAGAAAAAATTGGAGTAATCACGAAAAAATTTTTGTTTCCGATTTCGATAAAACTCTATATATAAGGTAATTTTGACCCAAAAAATACAAAAAACGGGTTTATGCATCGATTGGATGTATAGTTTTTGAGAAAATGGCTGTTCGTTTCCAATTTTGGATTATATCTCAAAAGCAACGCATCCAATCATTTAAAAAGTACGATTTTTGTTTTTTTGGGTCAAAATTATCTTATATAATGAATTTTATCGATATCGGAGGCAAAAAAAGTCAAATTTTTTAGGATTTTCTTACCCCTTAGAAAAAAATCGAAAAAATCAGGAAAAAAGTTTTTGTTTTCGATTTCGATAAGCTCTATATATTAGGTAATTTTGACCCAAAAAATACAAAAAACATTAATTAAAAACGTTAGATAATGTATCGATTGGATGTGTAGCTTTGAGAAAATCGTTCTTTGATTTAAATTGTTTGTTTTCACTACAAGTTTGAAATACTTCTTTTGAATAGGCTCCAGGTCATGGTATGGACGTCATGTGGAGTGCTTTAGGTTTTAATGTCTATATTAGCATTTTAATAAAATAAAAGTGAATACATTAATTTCATGTGAAATATTATAGTTTTTTTAGATAACAGTTATTTTTATCAGCGGTGTCAATTTTCAAAATTTGATTTTAATATTGATTAGCAAGAATTGAATAAATAGTATATATCTGAAAAAATTTTGTTTGCAGAAAATCATTGTTCATATTCACAATGCTCCCACGACGTATATAAGACCGTCTGTCGTAAAGGACACAGCAAATTCCCACCCCCTGAGTAAGACCGCACAAATTTTTGTTTTTAACTTGTTTAAGTAAGCTTGAAGCAATGCAGTCGAACAGTTTTTATAAAGATTTCATTAACTGTCTCTGGATTCCGAGGTATAAATCTAACGGATCTCCACTAAATGTTTAAAACATAATTTATATTTAGTTCTTGAAAAAATAAACTTTTAATTTCATTAAATTAAGAGGTTAATCATATCCAGTTCAGAAATTTTAATACACTTCATCATGATATTAAATAAATGAACCAATTAAAATTGATGGAAATTTCAATAAACATCAATTTTAATTATGTTCCAAATTTACAATAATTTATAAAAAAATTTTAAATAACATATTAATATGTTCTCATTTATTAATAATTCACGCACTGAAAGTTTCAACAAACACATTAATCATTTCCAATATTAAATAAAAAAAATTTGATAATATTCAATTATGAATAACAAACCGGTGATAATATCTCTTATTAAATATTTAAAAAGCATTTTCATATCTATTTTCTATTCACACATTTTCAACATTCTTTCCATGATTTTTATACAAAAAATAAGTAATAGAGTGAATGTTTGTAATCTTTAATTTTCAGAACTATTACTTTCTCAGGTATATTATGTCAACGATCTAAATAGGTTAGGTTAGGTTAGGTTAGAGTGACCGCCCTGGGGTGGGACACACTTAGACCATAGGGTCCGTTGTGATACCGAAAAATGGTTGGCCCATCTTCGGCCACTACTTCATGAACCATTTGTTGCTGTTTAAGAACAGCAGGAGTGCTTTGACGTCGACGGACGTTAGGTCGGAAAGATCGTCCAAGATAGGTTGGCTCAAGTAAGCCCATCTCCTCATGGTAAGAGCTGGGCATCGACAAAGAAGATGAGACATAGTCTCCTACACCTAACCACTGTGCCAGCTCCCCAGTAGACGTGATACACTACCAGGCCCAGGCAAAATAACAAAAACACAAAATTTTTATTTTTTCTGAAATTTTTGTTACATTGCTGGCTGAATTAAGAGAGATTTGCAAATAAATTGCAAAAAAATCGACTAAAATATTGGCCACTGTCTCAATTTTGCCATTCGTGAACTTAATGGCAATATTTTTCGGAATCCTCACGACAATGACCTTGATACTTTTGACCGGAACTACTAAAAAGTAGAAAATTATTATGTTCAGTTCAAAATCAGACCCATTTGTCGTCAGATTAGTAAAACAATAGCACACTTTTCACCAATTTTGAGTGAAAATCTAATAGGATCGATTCTTTTATAAGAATTTCAAAATTGATTGAATAAATTTTTCTCGAATAATCGCACATTATTTTTAAGGAAGTGTAAAGAAGCTTTCTAGGCAATCTCCAACGAAGAGATATAAACAAATATTTTATTTCGATTTTCGAAGTGAATAAAAAAATCTGCTATTAGGTTGAAAGGTTCACACCTCATCGTTTGCAAGAAAATAAAATCATTATTCATACATTTAACTAAGCATCTTTGACATTTTTTTAAAATTATAATCCAGTAAAAATTTTATTTATAATGAAAAATTTTTAATACTTAGAAAAACCATTAAAAATATACTGAAGATTTTTTTTTTTTTATGTACAAGAAAAATGACACTTTTTATAAGCATATTATATTAAAAGCATGAAAGGAATTTTTATTAAAGAAGTATGAAAAATAAAGGATGAAATACGAATAAGGAAGTTAAAAATTTATTTTTCATTTATTAAAAAAATAATTAGTCCAGTAAACGATGATATTTGGCGTTGTAAAAACTATTTAAACTAGAAAAATAAAGAGTCATGTTTCTTGTATGAATATACGCACACAGGCGTGGAACATAAAATCTCTGGTAACACACAAAATTTTTATTTGTATACGTACCTACGTTTTAATGTTGCTTGACGAGACATCGACTTAGGTGAATCAAAGACGTGCTAATTAAAAAAGCCACGTTACACGTAAAAAAGTCGTTCCAATCGAGTAACCATCTGTACAGTCACTCTTTATACCTACTACAAATTATAACATTCTAGTTTTGGGGCGAGTCTGCTTATAATATTTTTGGAACTATGTTCCTTATCGCACGATATTTGTTTACTGGTTGGATGTTAAAAACCTAAAAACAGAACATACACCAAAAACCGACATCTAGATTTCTTAGGAAAAATTTAAACTAAAACTTTTTCAATCGATTCAACTTGCCATGATTTTGAGAAAATGCAAAAATCTTTTTATAATTGTCAATTTGTATTTTTTGCCAAGAGTTGTGAAAGTTATCTGAGGTAAAAGAAAACAGAGATAATTTATAGTAAGTACAATGCAATTTTTATGTTATGGTCATAATAAATATCCTGATTAAACCAAACGTTATGTACTCGCATATTGGGTTTATTACTAAATCAGAAAGTATGTTTTTTTTAAACTAATACTACAAGTGAGATATTCAAAATGAATATATGCAGGTTTATAGTTCAAATTACTTGAAACGCAGTTGGTCATGTTATGACAGAGAGAGTACTAATTATATTATCTCAGCTAATTTGAGATTTTGTTTGAACTAAGCATATGTGTGATTTGAATCTTTGTCATTGGGATGTATTTACAAAAATTTCCGACAAAATATATTCAATGCTAAAAGATCATTATACTACATAAAATTAACTAATAACATTTTTTGTTCATAATTTTTTTAATCTCTTTTAAGTTCAACAAAATGTAACATTAATTACTTTTAGAGAATTAAAATTATGACTAAGTTATATAAGAATGATGATAAATTAAAAAACATTTTCTCACACATCATTAAAGGTAATTTACGATATAACAAGTGAAAACAAACAATTGACTGAGTTATTGTTGAAATACCATGCATAGACAGTGTTGATTACTCTGTCACATTACACATACATACATGTCAGACATATATAGCTGATATTCCCATATAATACATATTATACAATTTGCGCATAATTTCGCTCTCATGGGTAAACAGTGATGTTAACGAACAAAAATTTCAAAACACAAAGTTGTTTATTTTTATATAAAGAACATTTTTTACATTTAAACCTTTGTTCTATTTCTAACGGTTTACAAGATGGGTCATACGAACCATCATTAATTTTAATTAGTCATTAATAAAGCTTCAGAATGATGAACCTAAAACCGTCACTCTTAAAGACCTGTTTTTGTTATTAAGAAATTATCTTGCAAGAAATAGAAAAGTGATGAAATGGTTTACAAATCTGCAGATCCGTCATTCCATAAACGAAAAGACTTTCCGTGTGTCGGGTGACGACCTATTTATTTTTTTGCTCTGCTAAATAAAAACATCTCAATTTTCTATTTTTACACGACTGGCCAAAAAAGGATTAGTGTTTTCAGGGTTCATCTATGTGAGTTTCGTTAGATCACCATAACTTCTAAATGCCTCAACAGATTGGGATGTAAAGGGTATCCTTAGAATTCTTACATCATTGCCGGAAAATTAATTGAAATAAATTCATCATGGCGAGTTACCAAAGTTACCAAAATGTATAAAATAAAATAAAAATTCGAAAAAATAAAAAACAACATGGTCGGTGTGGTACTGAGTCGTGTGAGTGCGACCCCTGTAGTCCACACTTCCCAAAGAGGAAAAAATCATTAAAAAAAGGTCTTGGTAGCCTTCATTGATTATTCTTCGAACATGTACTGCAACTTATGCTGGAACGATCATTATCTCCATAGATAAATGATGCATTTTATCCACTTTTCAGATTCTGTTTATTCAGTTTTTTCCAGTTTTTTTATTACCATGAAAAAACGGCTCAACTAATTCTGCTGAACGGCTCTTTCCGTTCTTAAATACGCGATTACGCGTCGAATAAGCTTAGACACGTGTTAATGTCATAATTGGTTCGTTAGATAATCAAGGCGAAAGAATCCAAACGAACATACTCACATACGATATTGCGACCTTGAAACAGCGGAAATATGTAAAACTGGAGATTTTCAAAATCGGAGCCATTATACTAACTTCCTTTGAAAAGTTTAAAATGTAATAATTACACACTACTGGGTTAACAAAGTATATTTTATATTGGGAGAAAAAGCAGCTACTTCAATGTTAAGTGCACATGAATAAATTTTCGCTCTGCTAAATAAATTCTCATATTGTAAATGTAATAACTGATAATAAAGTTTATATGAGGTTAAATATACAAGTAAAGTTAAGCTTCCCTATAATATCTGCACATATAAAGAAAAAGCCATTTCGATCCATTTCTCGTAAAATATGTTACTTATTTCAGTAATACATTATTTAAATCGAAAACATATCAAAGTACCCTCTGTTATATGTAGTACATTGTTAAATATTGCATAATAGCCTGTAGTTGTGTAGTTGCTCATGAATTTTAAGTACTACTTTTATATTCTACCGTGTCTCTATAATTGAAGGGTTGTTATGTAATCATTGATGATGTATGCAGGAGTTTTTGATACAATTGAATTTTACATATAGATCCCAATTAAATACTGCTTCAGCAAATTTTTCGAAGACCATATGAGTCTTGTTTGAGTTTTCTTTTCATCTTTATCCAAAGTTTGCAATATTTTGCTTGAGTAAATGATAAATGCCAGCATGAGAAAGATAAACTGTTCTCATATTTTGGAAAGTCTCAACAAAAAATCAAGAATTTTTCCTGCAATATATTTCGTAACCAAATATTCCGTGATAAATATTCGCTAGCAAAATGTTTCGAACTTCATGGTCTCTTAAGTCGTATTTATAAAAATCTCTAACAAAATTTTCTTGAGCCTGGCAGTGTCTCACGACTACTGCCGAAGCTGTCACAGTGGTGAGGAGGACCAGACAATGTCTCATCTTCTCTGTCACTGTCCAGCTCTTTTCATGAGGAGATGGACTTACTTGAGCCTGCCGATCTTTGACAACCTCTCCGATCTAAAGTCCGTCGAAATCATAGCTCTCCTGCTGTTCTTAAACAGCTCTAAATGGTTCATGGAGTAGTGGCCGGGGATGGGCCAACCCTTTTTCGATATCACAACGGACCCTATAGTCTAAGTGTGTCCCACTCCAGGTCAGCAACTCTAACCTAATCTAACCTAACAAAATTTGAAAAACTAATTTAGAACGGAACGTCATAATTTCATTTAGATTACTTACAATTGCTCGGTATGGATGTATATTTAATACCGAACTATTGTATTTATAACATTAAATCTGTGCATTTAGTAGCAAATAGTAATGGGGCTGATTTAATAATTATTGTAAGTACGATGTTAGTCATATATAGAAAGTTATTATTTATTTAAAATTAAAGTGTTGTATCGCCCTTTATATAAACTGGAGGTATATATAGTAAAAGTTTTTAAGTGCTTTACGCCTATTAACGCCAGCAGGGGTCAAATTTATAGCTATTAAATAAATTAGTTTCGACTCCATATTTCATATGTAATCTAATTTTGTTACAAATATAAGAGAAATGTTTAAAGGTAATATGATTGGATAGAGTAGGGTGTTGCCGGAGTGGACTATTTTGCTATTTTTTGATATAGACAAAAAATTATGTAATTTACGTAAAATATGTAACTAAGGAAAAGTGGTAAATTTTGTTCATTGGATCTTTTGTTGTGTTTTTTAAACTATTGACAAGAGACATAGGCGGTAAGCCTTGCAATGTGATTGATTGGTAGGATTTTGTATTATTGTACATCGTATGCCTACTTCTGCACGACCCTGCTGTAATGGTATGCATAGGAAATGAATTTTCCGTTTCTCATTAATTATTTTACAAAAAATACTGTTATTTTTATAAAAATTAAAATATAGGTATATATACGTTTTATATGTTTTATTTGCTTGTATTAAAATTATAACAATGAGCTAGTTTTTTTCATTGCGCGTATGATAATCTAAAAATAATAATAAATATACCTCTAATTTGTAAAGAGAAAATTGTTTACATCCGTTTTCGATTTTATTTTTTGTAGTGTATTATTAAAATATACCGAGTGGTCAGTAGATATTAACGGAAATAATTTTTTAAGGTGATTTTAACCTTAAAAATTAAGAAAATCAAATAAATGTTATGAATTTTACCTGCTTTCAAATTGATCATAAAATCCTGGAATAAACTTGGGTCAATATTACCTTATAAACTGAGTTTTAACAAATTCCGAAATACAATTTTTTTTTTAATTTTTCGATTATTTCTAAAATATAGCCCTAAAAAATTTGGCTTATGTTAAATCGTTATATTTCGAAGTAAACATGAATGAAAATTATCGTAGTAGGCTCGACTCACGAGACATATAACAGTAGAGTCGCAAGACAACACTTGTTTGGACTTAGCAACGAGCGCTTTCAAAAAGTATAAGTTCAATGCTACAATTGAATGTTATTTGTAACTATAAGAACATTTCTTGGAGCTCATATATATCCAGGTTTCACTGTATTACTTTCAAATAATTTCCACTTTCATTTCTATAATAATAAATATTTAAAATAAGGAAATGTAACTTTCAAACATAAAACAATGTAAAATACAGTGGTAGGCAGGTATTATGTGGTGTTTAACTCACATTTAAGCATAAAATAATAATTTTCCTTCGTCACCTTCTCCTTCATTCACTCTCAAATGTCATTTCTGTTAAGATGTGAAATAAACAAAACACCTTTTACGTCAACACATCATCATATAATAAAAACACTTCAGTACTGAATAATATTATCAATAGTATAGTATTTCCGATTTTGTATTATATTAGACTAGCTTATTTCCGCCAGCTTCGCTGGTACTAACCATTTGGATGTTAATCTATACTTCTTTTATTAACGAAATGTTTAAGTCAGTCAGTGAATACACAGATTTCCACATCACCCATGAGGTACTGTGTATTGGGATGCGTTTCCGTTATTCATTGTGGCGAGGAACCCAGTAGGCCTACACCACGAAAAAATTGCCACCATAAAACTAAGGACATCGACCAAAAAGAGCACCACGTAATTTTTTCTCTACGACGTTCCATTAATCTAAAACTATAGAATTTTGAAGCTGCGACTCTCTTATTGACAGGAGCCGTTGTATTTGCATCACATTTTGGAATATTTATGCAATAACCATCTTCTCCAAGGAAAAACATCAAAGGGTATTGAACGTATTCGTACCAATTTATTGTGTCTACTGTAGATGATGATATCTCTTTTTTCGAAATATTGACAGACAATAAGGAGAGCAACTTCTTTAATTTGAGGGGCATTGTAACGACCTTTGTGTTCTCCAGAGGGCTTTCTATCAGCATTAATAACAACTTTAAACTCCTTTTGGTCTTTAGGAACTGAATATACCCGTTGTGTTTATGTAGCATCTGTTGTAATTGATTGACCAATTCTGGCTTAACGTCCGGGGAAATTCAACAACGAATGTCTCGGTCACGCTTATCATCACCAAGAAAGTATAACTGAAGAAACGAAGGCTGTTCATTGGGATAAGCCATAAGGGTACCTATCCTGTGGTATACTTGTCTTTGAATTTTAAATGTTTAAATAAAGGTTCCCTCTTTTGTTCGTTGGAATAGGAATTCCGTAACATCCGTTTTTAGTGGACGTTAGCGGATGTCATGAAAGAGGCAAGTATGCGAAATTTGAAATTATTCGGATCGATAGTTAGAGAGATTTCGTGATGAGTCAGTCAGTGTTAATCGCTTAAATATATGTAGATGATGCCCGCTAAACCATCCTCAAATTTGAATCACACTCGATTTGAAATTGTGCTTCAATTTGAAGGTCTTTTCAAATTATAGTGTTTAGATGATAAATTTTACGTTGACTTTTCTTGTCTGTTAAAATTAAAGATTTTCTATCAAGTTAAAGAAAAAATGTAACTATTGATAACTTTAGACGTTTTCCAATGATGAACGCACATAACAAAACTGGTTATTATTTTATTTATAAGCAGATATATCTTGTTTTTATTAAAATAATAATAATATTTGACAACAAAACAGTTTAAAAACTTTATTCATAAATAAAGCATTGTTTCATATGGGTATTGTTTTGTGTTATAAAACTAAATTATAAACAAAATTTATAAACAAAACCACCAGAATATGATTATAAAATAATAATATGAAATTAATTTATATAATTATTTATTTATATATTTTATTTATAAAAAGTGTGTGTTTATTATGATGCAAAATCAATTGAGTTTAATGTTTATACACACAAGTGAAATTTACAACATTAAAAAAACCCCCGACAAATGCGATTTATTCCTTGTAAACCGATTTTTGGAAACTTATACAACTTATAAAATGTTCTCAATCAAGTCGATTCGATCGTTTAGGGACTACGATACCACTGAGAAACACACAGACGCATAGATCACTTTAAACTTATAACACTCCTTCTTAAACCAATATCAAAGTGATGGTAAAGGACAGATAAGATGGAAAGGATACTTAGAGAGCAATCATTTTTTGGAACAAATTTTTGGAAATATTTTCATTGGAATTGAAGTATTTGAGTTGGCTTTGTTCTTTTGAATTATTGTTTTTAATTTCCTAATTATTTTACCATTTCATTTATATGTTTAAATTATATGTCATGCCCTTTGCAAACTGAATCGATTTTGAAGTTCATCGCCAATTTTTTAGTTTTTTTCGGATATGGAACTCTAATCTCGCACTTGAAACATAAGCAAGAAAACTCTCCGTTAAATTACCTATCAATTGAAACTTTAAAATCGGTTCCCCCGTTGAGGCGCTATGATGCCACAGACAGACATACACACATAGCGGTCAAACTTATAACACAAATTTCAAATATTTTGGTCTCCTAGATCATAATGCGTTTTCACAAGTTCTCTACTATTGTCTTATTACTCCCAATTGAAGCAAATATTTCCATGAAAATGGTCTTATAATTAATGGAAATTATAATAGTGATATTCAGATTTAAAGATGCAAGGTTAATCACTAACTTATACAAAACAGTGTTTTACAAAATCATATTGCAGAATTCTTATCAATAATGACTTTCGACTAAAATGGCTAAAATTTCGGTAGTACATAGTTCTTAACACAGATTTTAATGAGCGTAAAATTGTATAGTGAACAGTTTTTGAAATATTTGGCATTTCTGTATAATGGAGAATGTTTTCAATTCTAAAAATTTTTCACATTCTTAACGAAAAAATATATGCTTAAATTTTTTTTACGAATTTATGAGCCTTATCTGAGAGAATTCTCCCATTAAATTTGAAAATACTCGAATATATAGTTACTCAAACGCTGATCACTATAGAACCTAGCAGAAAAATTAATTCCTAAGCCTATGGCCTAACAAACGTTCTTAATAATAATCTCTGCAATTTCTTTCCATGATAAAAGGAGTGTCGGCATGAACATCGGCCCTAGAGTTAGTAGATCCAATAGTATTTTAAATATTCAATTGTAGTTCAGTTACAACTTATTCCAATAATAAATTTTGGAATAATTTGTAGAAATTTATATTTATTTTCATTTTCTTCGAAGTTTATTATAAAAACAATACGAACAGTAATTATTTCAAAAGTTTTGTTCCTTTGTTTTCTTTTGTTCACTTCAAAAATATTTTCGTTCTTTCATATTTTTACAAACAAATAATAAAGTTAATTGAATTTTCAAAAGAATATATTCGTAATACTAAGTTTCTTGATCATTTATATGAAATCATTGCTGTTTTTGGCGTCATTGTACAATACTGTGTAGTTTTATAACGTATGGAGGTCATATCAAGCTTTCGGAAAACTAAGACTTTAAATCAACAATTTTGATTATTTGGTATATCGAAATTTGCGACCACAATTATATCATCGAATTCAGTTAACACATCTATTGAAAATAAACAAAATTAATTACGTCGGTCACAGTAGTAAATGCACGTCTTCTTAGAACACACATGGTGATTTTACATTACTATCTTCAAAAGGAATTTAACATAACCAGAGATTAGAAATTAACGTTAAGTTGATATACTAAATTCAAAAGAGCCATTTACATGTCAGCGGATTGAGAAATACGTTAAGTCATAGATTGGCATGTGCAAGCCATTTGATACGATAGCTTAAAATCTTTTCAGGATATTATTTTAACACAGCTGAATTTCCTAGTAAAGTAAAATCGCATGTTTCTGCCAATTCAATTAATATTAAATTCTTTAATCAAAAAACTAATATCATATTAAAATTACAACGACATTAAAATCATTTGAGAGCATTACTTTTTAATAATACGAATAATATCTGGTACTGTATTAGAAACGTTAAAACTGTCTAGCAATTAAAATTTATATAGTAGTGATTAAAATAAAAAATTTTTAATAAAAAACGATTCCAAAACAAATTAATCTGCACAAACAAGTAAAAAAATAACGATTATACAATGTAGTTACAATTATTGTTATTTTTGGAATCGGTGTCAGCCAAATTAATGTAGCTAACCGTTCTGTCACAGTTGTTTCCTTGGTTGACACTGACTCCAAAAATAACAATAATTGTAACTACATTATAGTATCATCGGGTTTTTTTTGGTTAAAAATTTTTTTATTTTGTGATTTTTAGTGAACTTGAAGTACACTAACTAATTTGTCACTAAAAGAAGAATCATTGAAATCGATTGGTGTGGTATTGAGTAAGCGTCTATTTGTCGCGCACATACTTAATTCAAATTTAAGACTTATATGATTTTCTCATGGATGCCATTGTCAGAACTGGACCAAACTTAAATGAGACACACGGGAAACACCAGCTTTCAAATAAAAAAGAATCATCAAAATCGGCTAACCAAGTCGATAGTTCTGAGATAGCAAACGGAAATCGGTTAAAAATTGTCATTAAACGATTTTCTGGGAATTTTATTTTCTTTGTTTGGGAGTGGTATTTTTTAAATGTTAGCAATATTTCATCCTTACCTAATTTCTATCTTGAAATCAAATTTTTCGTCTGCGTTTTAAAATTGCTTCTTATTTTCTAGTATATAATTAAAATAAGACGATTCCGAACGATCAGTTTATCTTGGCTGTCACTTTAATAGGTTCAATTTTAAAATTTAAGAATGTAATTTTAATTAGCCAGGCAAAAATTAGGTTGATTTTCAAGCGCGCATCCAGCGTCTGTTAACACAACAGCTATCAGGTGGAACACTTATCTCATTTTCAATAAAGAAAGAAATATCCGAAATTCAGTTGCTTTAAAGAAGCTATTTCAATGTTTACCAGCTCTTGTACCATAAGTGCTTGTATCATTTTCGTCAAGGAAAACTAAATATTGTCGAATTTTAACTGTGATTAATCCTGCACACTAACTGATATGTTTCAATACATGCATAATTATACAGAAGCTATACATGAATACAAATTTCACATTATCAGTTCTATGCAGAAGCATACACCACACGATTTCAAAGGACAAATAGCACCCAACAACCATTGTTGTTAAAATGGAGATGATGAGACCTCACTCATAACTGATGACAACAGATAATGACAACATTAACTGATTTTACTTATGTATAAAGACATTATATATATTATTATTATTATAACTACTTTTCTGATAGAAAGCAAGTGCTTTCACCTCAAAAAACTAAAATCAAGAACGAGAGAGCAGATCAAGCTGCAAAAGAAGCGCAAAATGGAGTTTTTATCCTCTGACATTGGTTTTGACGAAACACTTCTCCAAGCAAATTAAAATTAATTAAATCTGAAACCTCAGCTTGGATTATTAACTTCCATTCTCATAGAGCATTTGCATTGGCCTTAGCCCGACTACGTATCGGCCACAATAGAATATCACACAGCCAATATGTACAATATGTAATACAAAAATTACAGTGGAACACCTCCTTGCGTATACTTTGAATAGCTAATTTGAAATTAATTTTTATTTATTATATAACTATTGTTAAAATCATTTCGCCATACGAACGCCAGTGGTTTAAAAAAATCTACGAAAACATGCTTACACTAGGTTTCAGGATGAGTTAAATAAGAAAATTCAGAAACCACAGTAATTTACAACAATACTGTTAAAATGTTTATTTGAGCTGACTAATAAAAAAATTTGCCGACTCTTATAATGGTTTAGTCCATCTAAATGCGACTGCTTTTTTTGGATTTCCTTTTTATATAACCTTCTTACGCCGGTCATATTGGCTTCTTAACGTCATTAGTGAGTTTTTCAATAATGAACGCAATTACTTACTGAACGTGAAGCTTATAGTTCTGGCCCCCAAAGAGCATATCCACAAGCCACGGCTGGTTATTAATATAATTCATAGAGAAACAATAATAATTTATTGACCACCATGATCCATGCTGATAGAGTTTAAGTTTAAGTAAACAAAATACATATAGTAATTGTTATCATAAATCAAATCTACGTGAATATACATGATGGTGAGGAAAGTACGAGTGTATCAGAAAAATTAACATCCACGATTTATGTCTAATCCCTCATCCACACTCTCTCGAAGTATCCGCCTCGAGTACATTCGCCAAAGATAGCAGAAGTAAAGCTCTCACTAAATCATTATTTTTTTCTTTTTATGCATTATTTTGAAGTTATATTTTTTGCAAAAAAATTTTTATTTTTGTATACCTTTTGCCTTGGAGCCTTCTCCAAACTGAACCGATTTTGAATATCATCGCCTTTTTTCAGTTTTTTTCGGATATGGAACCATTACCTCGCACTTAAAACATAGCTAAGAACACTCCTCATTAAATTATCTTCTTAACGAAACTAAAAAAACCCAAATCGGCACATCCGTTTAGGGGCTACGATGTGACCGACAAACAAACAGAGACACACACATAGCAGTCAAACTTATAACATCCCTTTTTTTAATTTAATAGTTAATCAAGTGCTTGATTTAAGCTTTTTTTGTAAATAAACAAAATGTCGGCTTTAGACAATTTACTGTCGAATTTTCAGAAAGAAAACTGCAGTACCTAAATTGCTAAAAAAAAAAAATGAAGTTTTGAAAATAACAAAAATTCTTCAATAGGGCACTAGCTCAATATATTTTTAATTTTGTATAAATTTCATTCACATCCACCAAACGGTTTTTGAATGATTTTGGTCGCCGACCTTAAAACATAATTTTGAAAAAACGCCGTAAAAATGTTGCAACTTGCTTTCGAGCGTCGGAAAGCCCGCGGTTCATCGTTGAATAACTCGAAAAGTATTTATTGGATTCCTCGAAATTTTCATAGAATATTTTCAAGATATAAAAATTTATGCCTTGAGTAAATTCTGATTGACCTTTACCTGTTAAGAGGATCTATCGTATATTATCTCATCAACTACTACAATTCCGTGTTAAGCAAACAAATCACCTTGTAAAACTATATTCTAAAATACCTAGTAGGTGAATTACTTGTTTATGTTAACTTGATTAAGAGTATTTCATGTTATATACTACCAACTCTAATATATTACATTGTTATATATATATATATATATATATATATATATATATATATATATATATATATATATATAGATTGTTGTGTAGTGTAAAGGCATCTTCTCGTTCGATTGTTATATGTTCATCAAGAGGTCAATCGGTTTACATAAATTATTTTACTCACTGTTGAATTTGAATTAACATCTACAAAGTAAAGTGTGTGTATGTTGGGAATTCACAGAGGTACATAGAATATATTGACCATCTGCTTATAATGTATTCCTTAGAATAATTAGAATATTACTGATTTGTTTAATCAGTACTTAAGGGACCTTATTCGTATTTATGTATTTTTATACCATGTATATATGAAATATACATAGTATATTAAGTTTAGTCCAAAGTTTGTAACGCCTAAAAATATTCATGCTACGAAAAAAATTTTGGTATAGGTGTTCATAGAATCACCTAATTAGTCAATTTCCGGTTGTCCGTCCGTCCGTCCGTCCGTCTGTGGACACGATAACTCAAAAACGAAAAGAGATATCAAGATGAAAATGTTATAGCGTACTCAGGACCTAAAAACTGAGGTCAGGTTCGTAAATGAGCAATATGGGTCAATTGGGTCTTGGGTCCGTAGGACCCATCTTGTAAACCGTTTGAGATAGAGCAAAATTTTAAATGTAAAAAATGTTCTTTATAAAAAAATAAACAACTTTTGTTTGAAAAATTTTTTTGTAAACATCACTGTTTACCCACGAGGGCGCTTATTAGGTGCAAATTTTATAGTATGCATTAATATGGTAATATCAGTGTGTGTGTAGCTATTTAAAAGCGGATATCTTTTTTTATTAACGTGACGTCAAAAAACAAAGGATTGCTTCATCAACACTGTCTATACATGGTATTTCAACAATTAACTCAGTCAATTGTTTGTTTTCACTTGTCTACGTTAAATTTTGTACCTGGACTGAATTTTCTACGGTAAATTATGTACCTAGATTAATTTAGTTGTGTTAATTTTTCAATTATCCAGAGTGAATTATCCAGGAAAAGTACAGTAAAATTAAAATCGAGAAACGCCCAGTTTTATAAGAATGGAAATAAAATATAAAATTTCATAAGTAGGTTTTATTAAACAAATAAATTCTACCTAATTCCAATTTTCTAATTTTTACGTAGATTCTCTAATTGGGCTAACTTACCCAGAAAATGAATTTGTGTTATTTGGGTTGTCAACAATGTAAAGAAGCTTTTCTTGAGAGTCCGTGCCTGACTGTCTACCTATTCAACTTCCCAGATGATGAATTTTATTCTGACAGAGTTGTGGGGCTTAGAGCTAAAATAGTCGCTTACTATGCAAGATGTACTGAGATAAAAACACGGCAGTTGGAAAAAAAGTTTTGAAAAAATATGTCAAATCAATAATCGTAAATTTTTCTGTAAATATTAGTTTTACAATAAAATTACCAGGGGATAAATTATTGCTTTGGTGATTTTCTAAAAATTTACTTATAAAAAAACTTAACAGTCAAATTTCATGAGTAACTGTTTGGCTATGAAGTCGATTATCAAACAAACGAGTGTTGCCAACTCAAACATGTGAAATTTACAAAATTTAAAATCCCCCGACAAATGCGATTGATTCCTTGAAACCGATTTTTGGAAACTTAGCTATAAAATATTCTCAATCAAGTCAGTTCGACCGTTTAGGGGCTACGTTGCCACTGAGAAACACACAGACACACAAATAAACACTCTAAACTATAATAACACTCCTTCTTAAACCAATATCAAAGTGATGAACAAGGACATGAAATGGATACTTAGAGAGCTCTCATTTTTTGGGAAAAATTTTTGGAAATATTTTAATTGAAATTGAAATATTTGAGTTGACTTTGTTCTTTTGAAGTATTGTTTTGAATTACTTAATTATTTTACCATTTCACTTTTCAAAATGAATTAAGCCAGGTTTATTTGACCATTTACATAGTAATTATTTATATGTTAATTATTTATGTCTTCCAAACTGAATCGATTATGAAGATCATCGCCATTTTTTTTAGTTTTTTCGGGTAGGGAAGCATTAGCTCGCACTTTAAATAGCATAGCTAAGAACACTCTCCGTTAAATTATCTTTCAAATGATACTAAAAAATTAAAATTGGTTCAGCCGTTTAGGCGCTACGATGCCACAGACAGACACACATACATAGTGATCAAACTATAACACCCCTTTTCTTAGTTCGGGGGTTAAAAAACATTTATAATCAATCAATATGTTGGAATAACACTTTAAATTTTGAAAATATACAAATAAACATGCAAACACATAAATAATTAAAAGAATATTCTTTGACAACTATTGTACAACCAGACAGCAATCTGATATATGGATAGGTACTAACTGATAGATGATAGGCTAATGATTTATAATCATTCAACTAATATTGATTTAATGATCAGTTGAACGAGTGTAAATATCATATTTTCATGCTTTATGTAGTTTAACAAGTTGTTATATAAGTACATTATGTATGATATTTGAACATGTTTTAAAACATCTATAAATGCTAATTTATAAAATATGTTGTGTATTGGGCTTTTGAAATCGAATGAATAATTTAGTATTCACTGTCAGAGATTTTAAATGAACTGCAAATTATTATATAGGTGATATTGTCAGTATTTATACCATGTATATGTGTAATATATAACAAGGTATACTAAGTTAAGTCCCAAGTTTGTAACGCTTAAAACATAGGTCAGTTGTATTTTGTAAATCGTTAGAGATAGAACAAAAGTATAAATGTAAAAAACGCGCAAATTGTAAAGTATGTATTATACGAGAATATCAGTTATGTATGTGTGACATGTATATGTGTAATGTGATGTGAGTAATCAAAACTGTCTATACATAGTATTTCAACAATTAACTCAGTTAATTGTTTCTTTTCCCTTGTAATACAGGTCCTTTCATTTTACAAGCTTTTATTTAGTTTTACCTATCCCTATGTCTGTCTGTAATGAGTGTAATCTTGCAAGTCAAATTTGACCCACTTCCCGGTTTCCGATTGAGGTGAAATTTTGCATGCACATATAGTTTGGAAGACAATGAATATTAAGTTTGTGGTTTCATGATTTTCCCATCGCTTCCGCCGTATCTGATATATATATATATATACAATATACATTTTTATACCATGTATATATGAAATATACATAGTATTATAAGTTTAGTCCCAAGTTTGTAACGCTTAAAAATAATGATGCTAGGAAAAAAATTTTGTCATAGGTGTTCATAGAATCACCTAATTAGTCCATTTCCGGTTGTCCGTCCGTCCGTCCGTCTGTGGACACGATAACTCAAAAACGAAAAAAGATATCGAGCTGAAATTTTTACAGCGTACTCAGGACGTAAAAAGTGAGGTCAATTGGGTCTTGGGTCCGTAGGACCCATCTTATAAACCGTTAGAGATAGAACAAAAGTTTAGATTTAAAAAATGTTCCTCATCAAAAACTAAACAACTTTTGTTTGAAACATTTTTTCGTAAACATCACTGTTTACCCGTGAGGGCGCCAATTAGGCGGAAATTTTATAATATGTGTACAAACTATACACTAAATGTCGGTCGGTAATGCAGAACACTATAAAGTCATTTATATATGTACTATACTTGATTATCAGTTATGTATGTGTCACATGTTTGTATGTGTAATAAAGAAATCAACACTGACTATGCATGGTATTTCAACAATTAACTCAGTCAATTGTTTGTTTTCACTTGTTTAAATTAAAAATTTTAATAAAAAATATTATTTGAGGGACAAGTTTTTATTGTACTAAAACGTAGAAAATAATTTTATCTATGAGTCAGTCATACCCGACTATTTGTAAAAGCTTGATTCGCTTACTATCAAGAATGAATCGAAAAAATAATTAGACATGTGGAGTAGATAAGGGGTTCCGAAAACCCTCTCCAAAACTCTTGAAGTTTTCTATACATCCTAGAAGAGCTTCCTTCAACAAGTTATTGTAAAACGTTTTAAACTCATTTTTAAAAGTATTTTCGTAAAACAAATAAATCAGTATAAATTCAAAAAATTTCAAAAGAAGATAATATCCTTTGAAAATTTATCGTATTTTCTCTGAGAATATAAAACCTAATGGAATTTAACTTTCCAATTATAAAGAAAATTCTTCAAATAATATTTTCAATTTAATCTTAAAAGTTTATAATCATCCACACAACTAATAAAATATAGAAATAAATTATCATTATTAGATAAATTAATCGCACTTAATACTATTAGGGTAAGAGTGGCAAAACTCTAGTTTTGTAATTTTTATACATAGAAAAACTTGACAAAGGTTTTCTTTATTTATTTAATAACCATGTATTCAAAATGCTGCTTTGTTCGCAATTTAAAATACTGGATTTTCTTTAACATGGAACGAAAAGTTTTACACATCTTAAGCTGAAAATTGATATGTATTTGGGTTTTTCTCCTATAAGAAGATGGTTGAATACCAAATCTAAAAATAATTTTATACGGCAATTTACAAAACCAAAAAAAATAAACAATATACAGAATGGAAAGTGTGTGATTTCGAAAACGCTGTAAAACAAAAACGCTCCATTATTCCGTATTGCTTCTTTACAAGCTTAAAATATTTAGAAAAGCTAAATTTTTTAATTCACTTGGGAATGAAATTTATGTAATGTTTTTAAATGTTTTTTAAAAGTATTCTCAGGTAGTAAAAAATACAATTAAATATCAATTTCAATAACTATAAATTTCAAAAATTGATAATTTTTATTTTCAAGCGTCTTCAAAAGCGCACATTTTTCTGCTCCATACTATATATTTCCCAGAAGTATACTTTCTTTTAAATTTTATAGTCATACTATCACCTTCCCCGATTTACACATATATAGATTAATACTAATAATTTAGTAGTATTTATGTATGACAAACTAAATTAATATCCATAATAAATTAACCATTAAAATTTAATGAATGTCATATAACCACCATAACTGATTATACATTTACACCAAGGAGCCAGACCTGCCAAATTTGATCCCGTGTTTGACTTCTTGCATTAATGTCACCAGACCCAACAGCAACCAATAATTTCTTACTATAATCTAGTAAGGATTTATTAGTTCTCGACTTATATTACGAAAACTTATTTTATAAGAATCAAATCTATAATTTATCATCAGATCATTAGTATTATACTAACGGTGAAAATGACGTTAAAAAAGAATGTGAGCGAATTCTTTATTCTACTATGCACTCTATTATACCCTTTCCTAAAAAAAAAAAAAAAATTAAAAATTAAAACAAATTATTAACTATGCCTCGTCAGCTGTGTATCTGGTCGGAGAACGTGGACGGACTATTTCGTCTTAGAATTTTGTATTACCTGGATATTTTCTGAGTAAATTTCCATTATTTGGTATTCTAATAGAACTGTTAGAACAATATCTCTGGAGGAAGGAAGGAGGGTTAGGAAGGAAAATGTTGAGGTGGTATTTTTAGTGTGTCGCTTGACTTCTCCTCGATTTACCCGGCTTCGCTCAAAGGTCGTTTTTAATACCCGAGTTAAAGGCAATACGAGGAACTCAGGCGAGTACAGATCTTCACCTACGAAACGTTTTTTCGCCAAATAAGCTAATTTTTTCTGATCATTTTATGAAAAAAAGTTTATTTCTTGTATAGTTTAAGTTTATTTTATTTAGTTTATTTTCATGTTTATTAGTAATAAACATGAAGCTAATTGTAATAGCTTTTTGGACACAAAGGTGTCGCAGGAGCTGTTGCTACTTCTATGCCAGCCATAGCAGTAAGGTACTTGTGAAGTAAGCCAAAAGTGTGCTAGTGTATGCTTCACTTCGCCGCTAACATTGGCAAGTATAATCCGCGAAAATATGGATAAGGAGTTAGAACAAAAGATGGTGCAATTTCACCTTATATCATCTGTTATTTCGTCGTAGAAAAAGTAAGGACCTCAGGCAAACTAAATGCAAAGCCTCCTACACGCAATTAAAATTTGGGTTCAAGCTCTTGGGCTAAAGCATTATATATTATTTTATGATTGGTATTATTATGATTTCAAATGTAATAGTAATAACACCATAACTTTTGTCCTTAAGACATTTAATGTTCATTGTACATTTGAACACATAAACTTTATAATACCTACCTAGATAGGTACATAGGTTATCTTAAAATTTTAAATAGTTTAAAACTTTAAAACTTAACCGTAGTTTTTGTAGTCATCTGTTTTAATATTTTAATAGCAAATTTATTAACTTGTATGCAGTAATTCAATTCCCACATAATTTATTTTATTATTAGATGTCTTCAATAAACTAATTGTTCATGGCCATAAATTGCTTAAGTTTTTGTATTCGTGCAGCTTTAACTATCTTTAAGATAATCAGAAACTATCATTCAATAAATAATTCCACCTCCCAAGGGCTGAGGAGAAAAATTCCTTGGTCAAAATTGAAATAATGTATAAAACTTTTTTGTTTCCTTTTTTCATAAATCACAGGTTTAAGTGAAATCGATTTTTTCGAATTTTGTCAGGAAAACAAGCTCGTTTGGAAAAGTTGCGAAAATCGAGAATAATTTTTTGTATCTGGTTTCCATAGCTCACTCTGAGTAACTGTATATATTTATTACGATTAACCCTGATATGGAAATTATTGTCATAATCGATTACTTTTACACAGATAAAAAAAAGGCTACAAAAATACTCCTGAACTGAAAAAAAATTAAAATAATGAAAACTTCATCCCGAAGTTGGCCGATTCATATTGAAATAAAGTAAAATACTTTCAAACAATAATCAAATGATTGGAACAAGTACAACTAAATGTTTGTATTTACAATGGAATGGGATTGAATTTAAAATATGAATTTATTGATACAAAATCACTGAAGTTGAATAAACAAAACCATTACTTCTATGATAGAGATTGATTTTAGTTAAAAGTCATGCATTTTATTAATGGAAAATAAAATTGAACTTAGTTTTAATATATAATCGTGAAAATAAAGCAAATATATAAATTAAAATAACATATCTTTATGTCACTCAAACCGGTAGTTGTATCACATTCGTGGTCCCATTCGCCATATTTGATCTCGCTTTAATGTTGAGACAAACTCATATCGGTTGATATTAAGAATTCTTTTTTCAGTGTAATGATTTTATGATGAATTATTACTTTTTAAATATTATCAATTTACATGGTTTAATACACATTGTAACTACCCTACTTAAAGTGTTAATTTGTTTAATTGGCTAATAAGCCTTAACAACAACCATTAATATGATTATCTAGATATACTCACTGATACCATAGTGACCATATGTTGTTATTATGTTTAACAGTATCGTTAAAGTGACCAAATGGTCTTTTCGTTACAAACATGATATTATATAGTTCGTTAGCTTAGTGTATTAATATTAACGATATTAGTTTTAAACTTGTTAATTTGTTATTGAAAAAGTAAATTAATTTTTAATTACAGTCTATTTAACAGAAACGTCATATTTATTGTTTTTTAAGGAATTTATAGAATTTATTTGATGTTTTTTAATTGGACAAACTCACGCATAACCTAATTCTTGATATTTGTTAATTTTTTATGTCAATGTATCATCAAGAAGTTTATACCCATAATACGTTATCTCTATATATTATAAATGTGAAAGTAAGGATGTTTGTACGTCACGATTTGAATGAAATTGAACAATAATGCAGCTCATACATCAGAATAACACATGAACGATAATTTATAAAGGTATATTTAAAAATAATAATAATAATAATTTAAAAAATTAAATTTAATCTACAGTTTTACTGTTCCCTCTATGATCATCATTTTGAAACATAAATTAAAGATTTCTGTAAAAATTTTTGATATTAAAAGTCAAAAAATTAATGGCCATCTTTTCTGATAAACTCAATGAATAATGACTATTTTACACTTTGAAAAATTGAAAACTGCATATTTAAGCTGTGTAAAACAATCCCTTCGAGTGTTATGGGAAGGGGATAAGTGAGATCAAGAGAGTTGGAGGCTATAAAGCGGTAGTTTTTAGTTTTAAGCCCAGTGAAGCGGACGGGTATCAAGCTAGTAAATAAATAAATATGTACTAAAACTTTTAAATCTTGGAGCCATATTTTAAAACTATTGAAACTTCATAATTAAATAGGTCAAAATTATGATTAGGATGCTATTATGATATTATATTTGGCTATCCCGCTCTCATACTAATAACTTGTGGAGTGTAAAGTGTAAAGGTTCAATTTATTTTGTTGCAAAGTACCTGTGATTTTAGCTCCACATTAAGCTAATACTTTGCATAAGCCAGTCTGTATATTAGGATGGTATATTAAATTTTGACTAAAGTTTCTAACACTGCGAAATATCGGGCAAAGTAATCAAATTCTGCAAGATTGAATACCCAGAATTAAATGAAAATTGAACCTAAATCGTGACTGGAAATGTAGTTTTTGGATTTTCATGCTTGGACAACTTTTAATTATTTGTCGAATAGGACAAAATTAATTTATGTCAAGCACAAAAAACGGCAACAAGTTTACAATAGCCAAATGAATTGAGAAATCGTTTTTTATTTCTAAAATTTCATTTTTGTTGCCTCTGATTGATATACATGTGGTAACGGAAAATAGAGTAAAATGTTAATCATTTTTAACTCCTGACATCTCACCCATCTTACTCACCGTACAAGCATAGGTATCGCTTCGTAGAAGACGAGTTACGTATATCCATGTCAATAATTCAGGCGATTTTGAAAAAAAAAATCCATTTTGAAAACAGCACAAAATTTGCAACGATGTTTTGGTACCATTTCAATAATGATTGTGTTTGCCCTAAATAATTTTCTTCTAGCTACGCCTATGTATTCAAGACAACATTGATTAGTAGTATATATGTCTAAATTACATGAATCATTAATTAAACGTTAATTTTACTCAAATGAATAGATATTTAGCATAGTGTCGATCTATTCATAGGATATTGTATATCTAATCGTACTGTTAAATTTCTAGTATAACATGACTCATGCAAGTTATACGTTCATTTACAAGTGTGGTATTACTGAATGTCTTTATTCCTTTCGATAATATAATTACGAAACTATAGTCTTTGAATATTTTGAAATTTAACTAAATTTTATTAGGATTTCGAATAATTTTTGAAGTGAAAACTTCTTTAGACGCATTGGAGCACTTTTTTGGGTGAACAAAAGACATGGAACTCGAGTCATCGCCACGCGTCACAGCAAATGTATAATACAAATAGGAAGTTAAACAATTTCTTTATCAGCCAAAAGTAAATTTAATTTAGAAACTTATTTGTAAAATGATACATTTAATTAATATGAAATAATATTACATAAATTTATATTTATCTCATATCAGTACTTAAAATGTACCAGGAATTGATCCAATAAAAATATAAATATATAATTTAAATAATAATAGTTGTTATTTTTAAGTTTGAAGCCAGGCGCAGCATTTGACAATCAATTCAAAACGCCTAGAAATTTAAAAAGTGATTGAATTAATCTTGAAAGCTTTTAATACTGCGACAAGCTTAAAATTAGTATTCATTATAAGCTTAAATTTAATCGCACGCACAAAGCTTACTTTGACAGACATCCGTTTTTCTAAACTATGTATTATAGGAAAATAATACAATAGTAAATGCAAAAATCGCAAATTATCAGTCATTCTGAAATTATCCTCAAATTATACACCTGGCCATAGACTTATTCAAAAACATTAAAATTAAAATGATACTAATTGAGTTTGAAATAATAATGAAAATAATATGAAATTAGATATTAAAATAATTAAATGTTTCTATAGAAATAACAACATTCTGATAATAATTATTTGAATATCATAATTAGTAAATACATAACTTTATTAATATAATATTGTGTAGAAGCTACGAAAAGTTTCGGAGAAACTTTGTATGTATCGTAGCAGAAATGTTTGTTTGCCAAATGTGGGAAGTTAAATGGCGGAAGGCAATATGCATTTTAAACAATGTATTTGTATGTCTCTTTGAACCTTTAACCATCATTCAAAAAGAAAAAAATTTAATAAAAAAAAAGGAAAATATTCCCGTAGAGAGTTTGTGTAAGCCTTATTCATCGTACAAATATATAAGCCCTTATATAGAAGTCAATATTTTTGCAAATTATACTAGCAACAGTTAGCCAAACTGAAACAACATTACATTCTCGTCTTACTTATCATCTCATTTTTAGGACTGACATCTGAACGCACTCTGTACGTTATAACCAAATTTTTGTTGTATACAAGTGACAAAAGTTACTGAACTACACAAGTAATCACGAGATTGTGGAAACGATACTCGCCGGTACTTGAGTGGATTCATATTTAGTAAAGTCAGCGGGGCTAGGACAAGGAACACTCCAAACGTAATACCTTTACAAGCCTCGCCCAGTCGCGAGAATGTAGATGAGCCACAAATCTATAACGATGTGCGGTGTAGCTTGGAATTTCGGTGTAGCTTATTTTAAAAATAAAGCTTTAAGAAGATACTGTAAAGTTTAAAGGTAAATAAAGACGCAACAAATGTCAAAGAGTGTCTACGCTCCACCTTATTTTCTCAGAAGATTTTTCAAACTTCTTCTGGTACCTTATAGATATGCTTTATTTAAAAATCCTTCTCTTTTCGTAGTAGTGCCAAATAAGTTTTTTCATAAACTCATTGATGTCCATATTATTCATTGTAATTCGAAAAGTATTAAAACATGCGTATCTTCATAATTACTCCAAATGATATCGTAAAGGTGTTTGCCATACCTGAAAAAAAAAGAAAAAATTTTTAATACTCAGTTCAATAGTTTAGAAAAAAGCAAAAGCATGAACTCATATACACTAAATGAACAAATTATTGTTTTGAGTTAAAAGTGTACAATTAGTATTATAATTCTCACATAGATCCAATTGAAAAGCTTATTTATCATTTTGTATGAAGGCTTATTTAAATAAAACAACTTTTAATAAGATTTGATTAAAATTTGATGAAGTTTCCCTGTATATCTCTCTTTTTGTGGAATATGTATAAGAACTCATGTAAACAACATCCTACTTATAGAAAAAAACTAGCGTAATACCCGCCCGTTTCACTGGGCTTCAAAGTAACAACCACCACTTTATAGCCTCCAGCTCTCTTGATCTCACTTATCCCCTTTCCATAACACTCGAATAAATTATTTTACATAGCTGAAATAATATACGCATAGTTTTCAATTTTTTTAAGTGTAAAATAGGCATCATTCATTGAGTGTATCAAAAGAGATGACCACAAATTTATTTAAATTCATTAATTTTTTTAAATTTTTACAGAAATCTTTTATTTATGATTCCAAATGATGATCATAGATGGAGAAAATCAAATCTTCTATATATATATAGGAGACTTTCTATAGATCTATATAGATAGTCACTCATCACGATATCTCTGGAACTATAAGACCTAGAGACTTGAAATTTGGCAGGAATATTCCTTTTGCCAAGTAAAGGTCAGCTAAGAACGGATTTTACGAAATTCCACCCACAAGGGGGGTTGCGGGGGTGTTCATGAATAAAAAATTCATATTTTTAAATTATGGCTTTTAATAGTTCAAAACTTGGTCAGAATGTTTTAAATTACATTTAGAAATTTTTTTAACCTTCGGAGGGTAGAAAGGTGTAGCGAGAAAGTGGGAAGGAAATATCGAATATTTACAAATATACCTGAGTGGGGTATCAAATAAAAGAGCATGACGTGTACATTACAAAAATGTTATCCAACGCGAGGAAATGTGGAGGGAGGGGTGCAAGTGGGAATGTTTCCCAGCAAAGCGGGTATATTTTACGCCACGCAAAGCGGGCGGGTAGCAGCTAGTTCATAATATATCAGGTTTTATATTATCATTAAAATTAGTTTTAATACTTGAAATAATAGCCTATTTGATTCCTTAGATTTCAAAACTATAGTTTTGAATATAGTCTAAGATCCCAATTAGTATCGACCTTCACCCATCTGTTTACCGAATGAAAGTTATTTTTTATGAAATATATAATCTTAACAAATATCCCTGCAATGGGTTGCCTAAAAAAATGTGGTCTAGACTACTTTTGGTGAAAATACCCATTACAGGGATATTTGTAAATATTATACATTTCATAAAAAATAACTTTCATTCGGTAAACAGATGGGTGAAGGTCGACTTTAATTCGGATCTTGTACTAATAAAGCTTTCATTCTTTCACCATGTTCAGTGATGCTAGTGTTTCACCTACGTACCATACATGACCAATTTCTTATTTCTAATAAAGATATAATTTAAAATTTTGCATGATTTATATAAACACCACAAATAATTACCATGCTCTATATTTTCTATGAATTTCCAATGGAAGTTTTCCATAAAATATATACATACATACATAATATTATGTGAATATAAATGTAAATGAATGTAACTATATGAGTACACATTACTCTCATCCACCTTAACATATATTACCCCATCCCGCTTTTATCGCCGTTACAAATTATTAAAATATTCTATAAAAGTAAACATATTATAAAAAGGAGTAGTACAAAATGTTGACTTACGTTATTAAAAAGGAATTAAATTCCATAACTGTTTTTAATGTAAATATTTGATATTGAAATGCTTTACGATGTAAACGAAGGAGTATCTTTGATAACCGTTAGATAATGAATGATAAAGGATCCTCAATTTTTTTGCTTCAGTTCAGAAAATAAAAGCTCTCTCGGACCTATAATATTTTTGCAATTTATAATAATTATACCATGTATATATGAAATATACATAGTATATTAAGTTTCGTTCCAAGTTTGTAAAGCTAAAAAATATTGATGCTACGAAAAAAATTTTGGTATAGAGGTGTGCATAGAATCACCTAATTTGTCTATTTCCGGTTGTCTGTCCGTCTGCCCGTCTGTCTGTCAACACGATAACTCAAAAACGAAAAGAGATATCAGGCTGAAATTTTTATAGCGTGCTCAGGACGTAAAAAGTGAGGTCTAGTTTGTAAATGAGCAAGATGGGTCAATTGGGTATTTGGTCCGTAGGATACAAAACATTAAACATTTTTTGTTTGAAACATTTTCTTGTAAGCATCATTGTTTACCCACGAGGGCGCTAAATAGATGCAAATAGTATATAATAGAATAGTATGTATTAATATGAGAATATCAGTTATGGGTGTGGGGCTATTTAAGAGTGGATATCTTTCTTTATTTACGTGACGTCAAAAAACAAACGATTGCGTCATCAACACTGTCTATACATGGTATTTCAACAATTAACTCAGTCAATTGTTTGTTTTCACTTGTTTTTATATAAATTTTTTTTCTTCTTTTTAAATTGAAAAAATATTCTTAGAGCGAAAAGAAATTTACTTGATGACAAAAAACATTCTTCAAGAAAGACAGTCTCTAATTTTTATCTTAGAAGGCAAAAATTTTTTAAGGTAAGAAAATATTTTTTTTTTGTGTACATGACAAAGTTTAAAAAATATTCAGTTTTGACAAAAGTGAGGGAAAATATTCGATTCAATTTGGTAGGCTCCGCTGAACACATTGAATAAATTGTATGATAGAAGCAGAAAGGAACGAATATATGAGCTATCAGTTGAAAGATCGTTGAAAAAGAGCCTGGTTATTGTCTAAAATAATGAATAAGTGGAAACTGCAGTGAAAACCTAGAACTATGGCGATAAAATTTATTCGAATTGCCAAGTAATTGTCATTATCATACGGTAAAAAGTTGTTGCGGTGCTGTACGCAAGTATTATATTTGTATGTGCTTTTGGATTTTGTTATCGTCTTAATTTTAATGAATTAATTGGTGTTATTTATATTGTTATGCATACATTACTTTTGAACAAAGATTGTTGAATTTTAAATAATATTATCAAAAAAATGAAATTGGAATTTGTTGGTTTAATATAATAAAAAAGTTACAAAGCAGGAACTACGCAGTTTAAACGAATTTTATGAAATAGAGCAAAAATTGCACACGGAGATAATTTTATGATATAATACTACTATCCGAGTATTGTAAAAACAGGCTAACTGATATCGATAGTTCCAAAAACTATTATATTTGTTATACCATACAGATAGTAAAATTTACCATCTGCATTATAATTATTATCATCTTGTTGGTAACTTAAAGATCGTAAATTTTATCATAATTTATGATAACCGCTAAAATCATGTCGATAAATCCTACACTCAATGATAGTAACTGTTACCATCAGAGCTGATAGTATAATACATTTTTTTTGATAATGACGAGCGCTGCAGTGTTAGTTCTATCGGTTTTAATTATTTACCGCAATCCAACGGTATTTCTACACGGAGAGAATTTTATGATAAATACTGCTATCCAAGTATTGTAAAAACAGGCTTACTGATATCGATAATTGCAAAAACTATTATAATTGTTCGCTGTACCATACAGATAGTAAAATTTACCATCAGTATTATAATTATTATAACCTTGTTGGTAACTTAAAGATAAAAAAAAAGATTTTTAATTACATAAATCCGATTACTAATGATGTTAGATCTTAATTTGAATAATTATTTTAAAGACTAAAATTCTTTCAGAAAAATTTAGAATCTACAGGGTACTGTAAAATTTCAGTGTTCTGTCCATCAATCTTAAGGGAGGTGTGGCATATATTATCAATTCTCATGTCATGATATATCATTTTTATAACATTTTGTACATACAATACAGGTGTAAAATGGTGGATAAAATCCTATTATCATTATATATTATACCTAATAATAATACTTGAATAACAATTTTACATATAACAAACCATAATTCGTTGTAGCTAATGCTCTTGGAACAGTATTAAGGAATACATTCTGTATTCCTTAGTATAGTATCTACAAGTAGTATAACATATAATACATAATCTCTTTCACAAATAAAATGAATGGAAATACTATATTGGTCCAGGAGTAATAATATACAATTTCAATGTATCTTTTGTTCAACAAAAGATCTCCAAGTATATACACTTAGGTATACCATATAGAATACGTATATTTAACTATATTACACAAGTTTAGAGACCGTGAACACATGGCGAAGTGAAAATTTTCTAATTGAGGTGTACCATATTATATATACGACTAAAATGGAGGGAGGCATCTACGAACAAATCTGAACTCGGAAAATTTTCTAATTGAGGGGTACCATATGTTGAGGGGTACCAAAAATCTGAACTCGGACATACGCCTTTCTTCCGTTTGATTTTTTGTGTTACCTCTTATTTTATATTCAATCAAGTGAAATTTACAAAATTTAAAAAAAACCCGACAAAATTTTCGGGTACGAAACCCTAAACTCGTACTTTAAACATATCTAAGAATACTCTCCATTAAACTATATTTTTCATTAAAGTATTTTCTAAACTGAGCCGATTTTGAAAATCATTGCCAATTTTTTAGTTTTTTCGGGTGCTGAATCCTAAACTCGCACTTAAAACATAACCAAGAACACTCTGCATTAAATTACCTTTCAAACAAAATTGGTTCATCCGTTTAGGCGCTACGATGTCACAGACAGACAAACAGGCACACACACATAGCGGTCAAACTTATAACACCCTTTTTTTTTAGTTCGGGGGTTAAAAATATATTTGAACAATCCTAGTGAATGTTACTGCTTGGCAGTCTTGAAATGAGATCCATATCTAACAAGAGTGTGAAGGTGCGGATTTTATTACATCGTACCAAAATTCAGAATCATATTTAAAATATTTCGATATTCGTAATTTTTCCATAATTTTTATCTTTTCTGTTTAAAGAAAGGCATTGACAACACAATACGTAAAAAATAGCAGGAAAGAAATAGCAGCTTCTCACGTATGTAGTTGTCAATTGAAATTTTATAAACGCATACGCTAGACAAAAAATGTTCGGCAAATTCAGTAATTCGGACCAGTTCAATCTAAAAAAAAACTCCATTTTCTTAATGACCAATGGTTTTTTTTTATCTCTACCTCCAAACGAAGTTAAGAGATCTAGAATAATTTATCACTTAACTATGGGCTCACGGTCTAATAGTCTTAAATAAGTACGATGGCGGATTTCAGTGTGTGTTTATATAGTAAATATTTTAAGAGCATTTTCCTGTTAAGTTCTATGAGACAATTAATTGAAGTATAGTGCTTTAAACAAACATATTATAATCATCTATTTGTTATGCTGTTTATATACTAAAAGACTATGGAAGATAATTAAAGACGGTCTTACTTTCGATAAAGTAATCCTGAATCCACCATCGTTAACAAGAAAACATGTAACAACGTCTTGATAAAACGTAAGCCTAAAACTCCTACGATATAAACGACATTTAAAGACAATTGCTTAAAAATTTCAGCCTTTTGATAGGTGATAATTCATCAATCACAATGAAGGAATGGTAATACAATTTTATTTACAAATTTTCCAAGTATTCTGAAAGAGAAGTTCCTGGTTGTGAACATTTTTGTAGAGAAAAAGTTGTTGACACAACATCTAAACTTTCCCATCCCAGCCATTCTGCAATGTTTTTTAAATACCATTCCTGACTCTAGACATGATAAGGACACTTTACAATAAATTTGTTGCAAAAACTTCTAATCATGGACAACCTAGCCAAAATTCTTACATAATTTGATCATCATCACAAAACCAGTATGATGGAGTTTTTTTCATAAGAATTCGTTAAAAAAGATCTATATTTTACACACTATGTCTTTGATTAAACTGACATAAACTGAAAGTTATATACAGCAGTATCTTTTTCTGTTTACTAAGAGATCGTTTGTATTTAGATATTTTATATAGGTAGATAAAAGTATGTGTCGTTAATGATATTGATAGTCTTAAATAAAATTTGTCATCTATATATTCTCTGCAAGTTCTTACCATGAAAATTCTAATTATGATAATTAATTAAAATGTAAACGTCCTTTTAGTCCAAAGCCAAAAACTATTACATTAGTTTTATAGAAGTGACTCAGTTGCCGGCACCAGCATTATCATTAAAATTTAGATTCGTAAGAACGATTTCTTCTATGTGCCCATAAATCAATGATTCAAGTCACAAGACTGAATATTATTGTTTTATTAATAAACGATTATTTGACAAATAAACGATAGTGGGAACGTGTATTCGTAGGAACGAATATCCGAAGATTCGTAGGAACGCTTTTCAACACGGCCTTCTGCAATGTCTAAAAGTCAACTCAAATTTATCGCTGATGATATCTAGACGAATACTTTAAGTTAGTAAGAAGATGGTCTTCAAATAAAAAGCAACAATTCTTTTGCAAAAAAATTTTCCCTCAAAATCGAATAAATCCCATTGAATATGCGAAAGTGCTTGTTTGGAAAAAAAATCATTTGTGGCGTTAACCACGGAAAAACAGTGTTCGTTGTAAACAATTATCTCTCTATTGTCCTTGATAACTTTTGGCTGAATCATTTTTCCGTAGTTAGCGTTGTTTCTTTCGATTAATTGCAATAATGACATGTTTGAAAGTCGAATTTCCTACGAAAGGTGTCGATTTTCGTAACCTTTGTTTCGTTAAAAACTGTACAGCTACGTACATCTATAATAAAAAAATGTGTTATCAAAGAAAAAAACAAATCAACAAAATATGAAACAGCAAGAAACAAAAAAAAAAACGTAGTTTCATAAAAATTGAAATAAAATTTCAACACTTGTATTATTAAATTAGAAACTCATAAATAACAATGACATATTACATATACGTTCCTAACCTATACAACTACAATAATTATATGAGCAAAAGCCCCATATTCTACACAGAGCCTTATTATGCCACATAAAGTAATAAAACATTGTCTTGTTTAATCTTTTTTTATGGGATGGCACCATGCACACTATAATGATAATTAAAACAATTCAAAATGTTTATATTTATTCCAACAAAGTATAATATTTATGGCCAAACAAGGAAAAATAAAAATCACATAAATATTCATGTTATAATAATAAATTATATTTACATTATTTAAATTAGTCTTTCATACGAAGTATTTATTATTTGTGTTATATAGGATAAATTTTCACAAATTTTTATAATAAACGAAGGTGTGAGATTGCCTGAGTTAGAAAATACGACAAAACTCCAATGGTTCGAGAATAAATGAATAAATAAACGAGACATACAAGGTTAAAATTTCCATAAAATTAAAATTTTCGTTTGATCTAACCCAAGCTTTTACCGACATCCGGAATAATAACAAAATTTTTACTATAATAACACACAAAAATGGTGTTTCAAAATAAAATCTTTCGTTTTTCCGAATAAAAATGTTTTGGGTTCACAAAAATGAAGTCACAAATGTTTTCCTCCTTAAATCATCATTGTTGAAAAAATATGCTAGTGCGGTCACTTTTACTTTCTTTTCTTGTAAAATCAATATTGTTGTGACAAATAACTTACAAATGATGATTTAAGGAGGAAAACTTTTGTGACTTCATTTTTGTGAACCCAAAACATTTTTTATTCGGAAAAACGAAAGATTTTATTTTGAAACACCATTTTTGTGTGTTATTATACTAAAAATTTTGTTATTATTCCGGATGTCGGTAAAAGCTTGGGTTAGATCAAACGAAAATTTTAATTTTATGGAAATTTTAACCTTGTATGTCTCGTATTAGAGCCTCAGTGGCCGAACGGTCTAAAGCGGTAGACTTTAATCGGTTGTCTATGTAGATTTAGGCTGCGGGTTCGAATCCAGGCAGCGGCTGTGTGATCAATTACAAATAATTGCGCGAATTAAACAAGCGATTAAAATTAAATATAACAAGCGAGATCGCCGATAAGTATTTGAAATAAAGTTTCAAATTTACCCCAATGCCTAGATCAATTTTTTAAATTATACAAACGTATTTCAACTATATTGTAGACATCATGGGTATGAATTACATAAAAGTAATTTTCTACAAGAGATATACGCTATTTTGCGATTAGATAATTCATCCCGATAATGACTGCATTGAAGTGAAAATACCTTCGTATTTTCTTGAAACATAGCTAAGAACACTTTCTATCAAATTATCGTTCAAAAAAGAAACATTTTTAAATCGGCTCACCCGTGCTTCGCTACCACAGATAGACACACATGAACGTCAAACTTATAACACCCCTTCTGTTTCGTCGAGGGTGTAAAACAGATATATGATTTGGCGATATTAAAATATTTAGGATCACATTCAAAACAAATTTTTTATGAATAAACTTTGAAATGAAAATAGGAACAAGAAAATAACGATGCAGAAAAATCAAATACTTTGTTTATAAATTTTAATGACAAAATAATTAGGATAATTAAAATAAAAAGGTTGTTGACACGTATTTAAATATTAATCAATCATGTTGGGTTTATAGAGAAAAACTTTGAATAATTTATTATAAAAATTATATGACGCGACTCACACATATATATATGCATAATTACTCTATGAATAAAAAGTAATATCATGTAATTGGATCGATTAATCAATCAACAGTATTTTAAATTTTAGCCCGCCATTTGATTCAAATTCAAAAAAGTTTAACAATTTATATCTATAAAACAAAATAATGGAATTTAAATGGTCAACTGTGTAACATCCTCTACAACTTAGACAATTTTATTATCATTCTATATTCATTTTCACTTTTGAGGGCAACAATTCAAAAATTATTTCTGAAATCTTCGTTTTTACGTAAACCAAAAGTTTTAAGGGTTTAAGTTGATCAGTGTAAACAAAGCTGTACATACATAACAAGCAAAAAATTTAACATTTATTGTACGTAGAGGATTGTTTTTTAACTTTCCATAAAGGAAGTTATTGTAATAGTTCCGATTTTCGAAATCAAAATTTTCAACATATATTTACGTTTGATGGTTAGGCCGAGAAATACAAATACTCCTACACTTTTAAGAGAATTACTTAACCACTAACTATAATATTTATTCGTAAAAGCAAGCAACAAAACTACAAGTTTAACAAAACCTTTAAAAAAAATAACTGACTGTAAAATACGTCGCACACAAGGGATATTAATTTATATCTTAAATGACACACATATTTTCCAATTTTGTTTAAAAAAGTTTTCCTCAGCATGATCATAAATTTTCTTCAATAAGTGGATAATACTTTAAAGACAAAAAATAAAAAAACCCAACTTTAATAGTTCTTATAAGATACATCCTAGACAGAGGTATAGGGTAGATACACGTAAGTGGTGCTCTTAAAACCAAACAATAACCAAAAAAATAAAAACTATATAATATACCGTTGAAGTATGTACTTATTATAGATGTTGAGCTCGTTCGCTGACAATGCTTACGTCCTGCTTCCGGTCCCGTCGTCTGTCTTTCTCCACTCTCAAGTACATATGAAAACGTATGTGTATAATGCATTCTGTATACCAGATAGTCAAGTTGTAGGTGTAGGAGTGTGTGTGTGTGTGTAAGTTGTAGGTGTAGGAGTGTGTGTGTGTGTGTATATTGTATATATGGTTTATACCATTATTAACTCGACCATGACCATCATATTACCAGCTGGATCGTTCTCTTTTACCATTGTTTCGTCAGCAAGTGTTTCATCAACCATTACAAGTAGTTTCTACTTCCAATATATTCTATCAAAACACACAATGATAATAGTTTGCCCTAGACCTAGAGAATAACAATAATAATAGTAATACAAAATAGAGGTACTGAAAATGGGTTATTAGCAACTAGACTAAAGTCCTCAGTGCCTTCCTTAAGAACTATCACTCTATTTGAAGATGAAGCTATTGGATTTTATCGAGACCTGACGCCACATAGAAAGTCCACAGCTTCTCGGATGGGATTACTTCCAGGAATGATGGAGCCAAGGCTTCGAACTAAAACTGACAGCCCCAACCTGTTTCTGTAGTTGCAAATAATATGTTAGGATGTTTTATCGTCCTCTCTATAAGTGGAATCATCAGAGATCCCCATGTTATAAAGGTGGTAGTTCAATTGACAGTGTCCTGTCAAGAGATCCACCTATGTTCTAGTCAGTTCCAAGGGTCAGTCGCATGCCATGCAATTTTCGGCCGAAAATTTTCTCATTAATTTTATTAAAAAATAACAGACGTTAATTCATCATAAGAAGGCCAATTTAACGAAATTAGTGAGAATATCGTCTCCGAATAGTTTTAAAATGCATCTTTTCGGAAAATACTCAGGTTTTATATTATTAAATTACTTCGGAAGTACCGTGAATTATTATTTCATAATTTTGTTTCATTTCCCATTTATAGTGTATATTAAAAAAGGAAAAATTTTTTTAGGAAGTAATGTTTTTAGATTGTTTTTTTCTCCACACTTTTTTTTTTGGAAGGGGTTGTCGACTCATTGGTTGCCATATATAGTATTTGAGTTACATCATATATGCACGCAGATGTAGATAATATGATACTATAATACTATGAAAGACCTTGTATGGGTTCATTATCTATACTATATAATACACTGAGTAAATTATAGGCTTTAAAAATATAATATATTTTTTAAATAATATTTGGCGTATGTTCATATGTTTATTATGTGCCACACTAGGTATACTTCGCTTGAATTATCACCCAAAATATATTATCATAATCATTGCTAATGACAAAATCGATTAGATAATAAGTACTGTTTAACATGAATTAGGTTTAATGCTTTAACTATAAACTATGTAATATGTATTAGACAAAGAGCCCGATCCAGAACTTTTAAATTTAACCTACTTCAATGTGATTATTACCGGAGAGAAAATGCTGATATTTGGACTTAAGTAAAGCCTGCATAAATTATATATTGGTTCCAGCAAACAAGTTTTTTGTTTTTCTGAAAGCGAGAGAAATTCAGCTGGAACAAAAAGTTCGAGGGACTTATCCCCTTAGTAGAATATTGCGAGAAAGCTGACGAAGATGTGCATTACTGCTAGATTTAAACTTTGACTTTTTGTTACTAAAAAAATCGTTTAAAGGCATTGTAACCAAGTAAAATGTGTCCATAAAAATTTACTTATATTGTTGGTTTTCCTAGATTTTAAAAATTGGTTTTTTGACGCTTTTCTCTTAATGACAAGTGAAATTTACAAAATTTTTAAAACCTCCGACAACCCTAAACTCGAACTTGAAACATATATAAGAACATTCTCTATTAAGTTACCTCTCAAACGAAATCAAAAAAATCAAAATCGGTTCATCCATTTAGGCGCTACGATGCCACAGACAGACAAACACACAGACACACACTTTTTTGTTAGTTCGGGGGTTAAAAACCGCAACTTTTTTCATACTTTGTTGCCAAAAACAACACCTAGTAGTCATAGGAGAAGAATCTTTTAGTACTAAATAGATAATTGCTTTTGTTCATTTTGTTTGTATACGATTGACCCACTTTAAATTCTTTTCAAGACGTGCCTTTAAACAAAATGTCAGTGAAACCCGACCAGGTTAATGTCCCCAAGCAGCTCGAGTGAGAGCCTGCGAAATTCACATTAAATTACCTATTTTGAATTCTGGCTTCTGGTCTACATAAAATGATGATTGCCTTATTAGCTTGAAAATAATGAAAACAAGAATAATTTTTCGTATTTGCTTGTAAATTATCAATTTTGAAAATTTATATCAGAAAATGACATAGTGCAAAACTGATTTACACGATCCGAACCATGAAAATTATTTTCTCTTTTTTTGAGGTTTTCTGGTACGGAAGTAGTTGTTAACAAAACTTATTTTGAATAGCACCTACAACAACATATTTCAAAGTTTACGTAACAATTTAGACTCTCCGAATTAAGATTATTATCAAAATCACTACATTAAAAGTCACACATTATGAAGTAATTTATAAATATATCACTGGTGTGAAATACTAGATACATTATAATTGATAATTGTAGCACACATATTGTCAAAAATGAAAAATAGCGGATGCATTCAATTTATACGACCTTCGGATTTATAAAACATATTTGGATTAAAAAAAAAAAAGATTTTAATCTTTAATAATAATAATAGGTTCGTAATAATTTATTTATGTTGATAACATTATTAACAACTTTAAAAAAAAATTAAATATTCACATATTTTTTACCCAAAAAAGTGTAATTTATTGTTAAACCAAAATAGGTAATGTAACATTTTTTATTCAAGGATAAATGATAATTAAAATTTATTCGTACGAAAAATATAATAGTTTAAATGATACGGCTGGATAAGTAAAGTAAATGGTTAATGTTTTGTTTACACGGACTATTACAATGAGTCTAAAACTTATTGTTTTTTATGTCCGCATCGATCGTAATTTTTTTTCAAAAAGTAGATAAAACAGCTTGTTATGTAACGCCCAACATATGCTGAAGAACTATCTTTTAAACAAAGTGTTTTGTCGCGTTTTCGATGTTGGCTTGAGGTATATTCAATTGATGGACATCTGGGAAATTAATTATGAAAAAATGCATATTCATTATCAAATCAATAAAAATACAATCATCTGATCAGACGATTACAAATTTTTGATCAGAAATCTTGAAATGTTTGATCAATACTTCACACGTATGTATTTCGAATGTATGTACGTACTCCCTACCGATTGTTAACTATCTCAGTAGCTATATAAATGTATAAAGTAAGAAGAGTTTTTATATACGTTTTATGTATAAAACAAAGAGGGGATGTGTACTGTGTGTTATGGTGTATTATGATTATGTGCTATCGTGTGTGATTAGTATTGCATACGTACAACTTTAAGTGATGAGTCTGACCGGTTGGGTCCATGTATACACATATACAATCCCTCTTTGCTTTGTACATAAGAACCTCTGTAAGAACTCTTCTTACTTCATATAATACAAATGGCTAACGATAGGATTTACAAACAGTATACGTGCTTTCTACATATGAACGTACTTACATATATACACAGCATGTGTACAACATACGAAAATTTATCTACAAAATGATATACTAACAAATACCTGAACGTATGGGAAAAAATCGCAAATGTAATTCTTTGTTTGAATTCGGCCAAAGTATGAAAAAATTTTTATTTTTCAAAAATTCAAAACTTTAAATTTTTTACCACGCCCCTACCTACCTTGCGGGTGGGTATGGGCGTGGTACCTTGCGGTGCCACTTACTGAGTCCAATTATTACTCTAAACCATCAGGAATCCATTTAGAGAAACTGTTGATAAGATCATGCCGCCAAGTAACTATTTTCTTCACAAATATTTTCATAGTTGAGGACTTTTTATCACGAAATTTGGTGAAAATGACGTATAACAATGCATTAATCAGTTTTTTTACCATTCAACGTAACAATAGAGAAATAATATACAAGATTAAACTGATAATCAAAAGAATGTTGTTTACGATAACAATTAACAATATTGGGGAACATATTGGATAATTTACGAGCTAAAACCATAAAATATGAACAATCATTTACTGTCTAATAACCAATGAATATAAAACAGCCCGTATATTTACATCTAGATAATATAGATTACATGAAATAATTGTTCAGTTTACTGGATGTTTCATGATTACCATATTGGGGCACAATTTATATCTTTAATGTAAATCCATTCTTTCACATTTTAACACATAAATCCTATAAACTGTACATCAAATAATCCTACGTTGACCTATTTTAAAACGAATTTCTTATTATAAATAACAACAATATATTTCTTAGGATTATTTTGTAAAACTAGCATTAATTAGGGTACCTAAATATAAATATGTGCAATTACTTATTGGTTTTGTTTGTATACTAAATTTTATTTAAGAATCTTCCGATTTTTTATAATATTTTTGATACAGAGGTGTGCATTATAAAGACAAATAACGCTTGCTGAAAAACTCTTAATTAAAGAGAATTGAAAAATATACAGATACCAGGAACGGACACTGTCATTAATTTCTTGTAATTCGTTCAAGTATCGAGCCGACAAGACTAGCCTGAATCAAAATATGATTCGATTCGTTAAATTACCTTTCAAACGACATCAAACAAATTAAAATCGGTTCATCCGTTAAGGCGCTACGATGTTATAGTAAGACACACTCACATAGCGGTCAAACTTGAAACACTCCTTTTTTTTATTTCGGTGGTTAAAAAAGGTTTAAGTGAGCTCACAAATTTTGCTTGATTAAAAGTTACAACGACGGTACAAAGTGAAACATCTTGTAAGTATATTATTTAAACATTATTGATAATAACTATTAAATTAATTAATATATTATGGTTATTGTTTATTTATTCATACAAGAATTATTGATATTAATGATCGTTATTAATGATTCAAACATAAACAGTTGCCAAAAATAATTCTTAACTACATGAAGGTAGGCATAATCAACGAAGACACTAAAGGTAAGAAATATTATAATTTAATATGAAATGTATCGTCTAAATAGTAAACATCAAATATTTCTAAACAATTTAGGTATATCATAACATGAATAATTTTGAGGTGTTATTAAAGCAATTTAAGAAATTAGATCGTAGTATTAATATTGAGAATAATTTGTCATAATTTTGTACTTCTATAGAACATTTCTGTAACCAAAAGCAAGAATTCTTTCCAGCTGTTACGATATTTTACTAGCGAGCATGGGGAGCAAAATAAAAATATTATCACAAATTATGGCTAATAAATATAATAATCTTTGAATTATTGATATTCCACAAAGTTTACAGTAATCGGACAAATTGAAACACTCTGTACGTATAATATTTAAACATTATTGATATTAAATACTAAATTAATTAATATAATAATTGTTAATTTATTCATATGGGAATTATTGATATAAATGATCAATAATAACTGTTTAAACTTAAACAGTTACAACAAATCATGCATAACTACATGTAAGTATGTGTAATCAAGGAAGACATTCACTCTAAGGTAATAAATATGTATTGATTTGGTACAAGGAATGTTTATTCGCTTATATCTGTGTTATTGACGTTGCTTCAGTTGTTTTCAATTCGAGAGTAGATATTAAATTAGCAAGTTGCTACACTCCAATTTTGATTGAAATTAATGGAACATATTCTATTTAATAATATCATATAATTTGATTTACAGAATATTTTGAATTTAATAGAAGCATATCAATATTGAATAAACGAGATTAGGACACTTATAAGACAGCTCCTAAAATAAATATTTAGAGTTGATTTTGTATGTGTTCATACTTCGTTTTAACATTGCAGTTTTGGTATTCAAAATAATTAGGAATACTTAGGTGTAAAGGTAATGCACATTTTTTTAACTTCTTCGCAACAGATTGAAAAGTATTTGTTTGTTTGTTACGCTTTCATGCAAAAACTAACCGATGGATTTCAATGAAACTGTACAACAATATAGCTCATACATCAGAATAACACATGAAGATATATTAAAAATATTTAGCTGAGTAAAAACATTCCTTCAAGTGTCATGGAAGGGGAATAAATGAGATCAAGAGAGGTGTAGGCTATAAAGCGGTGCTTTTTACTTTTAAGTTCAGCGAAGCGGGCGGATATCAAGCTAGTATATTCTATTTTTCTTATTCTATAAAGACAAATAGCTTTTGTTGAGTGTCAGATAAAAAAAAAAAACAAATTTTTAACTGGCGGGATGAAAGGAAGATTGTCAGTTCAAAACTTAATGAAATTGGGCTACTTTCTAAATGACACCCTGTCACCCTGTTCATATAAAATTTTACTAATAGCCATTTTACATTACCATTCTGTAGTTTTCCCGCATGGGTATACCATCGATAGCTGAACAACCTGCCTTGAACTACTAACGATCCAAGTTGCTTGATGATAGTCGGAATTATTTCATGTGCTCGTATCGGCACCAAACACATTATTCGTTTATGTTTCCTCGATGTTTCTATTTTTCTTATGTAAATAAAAATGTTACAATTCGAAAATAGATTATCCAATATCAAAAAGTGATTGAACTTTGAACTTTTGAACTATTATTAAAATATAGAACACCAAACAATGAACTTTGCATACCTTTTTACAACTTATTTAAACAACACATAAGTTGTATGTTTATAGAACAGCTTTCTCATTTAAATATCAATATATGCCTATAAAGTAATTTAATTATAACACAGCGCTATTATAAAGGTAGAAACGAGGTAGAGACTAGCACTGCCAAACAACCGACACATATGTCGAAACAAACACATAGTATTAACATCACATGTAAGTAATGGGTTTTCCATTTAAAATGATATAACTTATATAATCTATGAATGAAAAATTTATGACAATTTGTATTATAACAAGACAATTTTTGTGATATATGCCAGTCAAATGTAGCTCGCAACTTTGTTGGGAAGTGTGTATGCGAAAGATTCATTATATAGGATAATTTTCATCCAATAAAAATCCAATAATAAGGTTAAATTAATAATTGGATGCGTGACTTTTGAGATATAATTCAAAATTGAACACTAAGAGCGATTTTTTCAGAAACTATGCATCCAATCAATACATTAACACGATTTTTGTATTTTTGGGTCAAAATTACCTTACATATCGACTTTTATGGAAATTGGAAACAAGAACTTGTTCCCGAATTTTTGAATTTTTCTAAGGGGTTCCTTTAGAAAAAAGGGGTTCCTTTCCTTTTTTTACGAATTTTTCTAGGGGTTTTTGCCTTCGATATCAATAAAATTCATTATATAAGAAAATTTTGAACCATAAAATCCAATAATAAAGTTTATTTATTGATTGGATGCATGGCTTTTGGGATATAATCCAAAATTGGAAACAAAGAGCGATTTTCTTAGAAACTATGCATTCAATCGATACATAGATGCGATTTTAGTATTTAAAATTTTTTGTAAAAATTATTATAGGTATACCGAGTTTTATCGAAATCGGGAACAAAAAATTGTCCCTGCTTCTTTCGATTTCTTCTTGTGGATACCCCTTAAGAAAAATGCAAAAAATCGAAAGTTACCCAGTTGACCTATGTTGCTCATTTACGAACTCGACCTCAGTTTTTACGTCCTAAATTTCAGCTTTTTTGTTTTTGAGTTATCGCGTTGACAGACAGACAAGCGTTACAAACTTGGAACTTAACTTAGTATACCTTGATATATTTTATATATGCATGGTATAAAAATGTAAGCATTGATATTCAACACTTCCTATACATGGTATTTCAACAATTAACTCAATCAATTGTTTGTTTTGACTTGTTATTAAATTAGAAATGTTTAAAAATCCAACACACTTAAAGCGGACTTTAGGACCTATGTTTTATAGTTTTGGAGAAAAAGTGGGCCGTAAAGTATTAGTCTAATTCGCACCCTGACCCGTAAACCGTTTTCTTTGTTTCTTCTTAAGAAGTTGTTGATTATATTTGACTTGAATCATATATTACACATATTGCCATAAAGTACTCTTTCACATGAAATACAATTGTTCATGATACCATATCACAATCGCATTCAGATAGAAATATCTATCAAATGGAAGACCGTTTATAACTGAAACATTATTAATGCAATAGGTATCATAAACCACAGAGGAGCTCATTAAAATTTGTATATTATAAATATGAGGTGTATAGTTAATAAGGTAGGAACATATTAGTTTCTATACAATAATAATAACATGTGTATGGTATGTGTTTAATTCTATTTGTTTACAGTACACCACACAAAAAATTTGTTATTTTATTTTTAACTAGCTGGGAACTACCCGCTTTGCTGGGCAACATCCCCACTTGCACCCCTCCCTCCACATTTCCTTGCGTTGGATAACAGTTTTGTAATGTACACGTCATGCTCTTTTATTTGATACCCCACTTAGGTATATTTGTAAATATCCGATATTTCCTTCCCACTTTCTCGCTACACCTTTCTACCCTCCGAAGGTTAAAAAAATTTCTAAATGTAATTTAAAACATTCTGACCAAGTTTTGAACTATTAAAAGCCATAATTGAAAAATATGAATTTTTTATTCATGAACACCCCCACAACCCCCCTTGTGGGTGGAATTTCGTAAAATCCGTTCTTAGCTGACCTCTACTTGGCAAAAGGAATATTCCTGCCAAATTTCAAGTCTCTAGGTCTTATAGTTCCAGAGATATCGTGATGAGTGACTATCTATATCTATAGAAAGTCTCCTATATATTTATAGATTTTAATAATATTGTACACCTGATAATCGGAATACAAAAGTTTTGAAGGAAGTTTTGCCCATGATACTCGCTGACATTGTTACAATCCTTATTATAGGTCCAATTATGAAATTAACCTGATTTTTATACTGTTTGGGTCATAATTACCCCATCCACCGAGTTTCATCAAATTCTAAAACAATTTTTTTTTCCGATCTTTTCGATTTTTTTTAAAGAGTACCTCCCCTTTTGCAAAAAATCGAAAAAATTTTTTTATCTACAATTTCGATAAAACTCAGTATAAATATAAGGTAATTTTAACCCAAAAAGTACAAATATCGGGTGCATTTGTTGACTGGTCGAATAGTTTTTGAGATACGGACTAAAATCGATACAATATTACGAAAGTTTCTCAGAAACTTTGCATCCAATCATTAAAATAAGCTGATTTTTATACTTTTTGGATCAAAATTACCCCATCGACCGGTTTTCATTAAATTCCAAAACAAAAATTTTTTTCCGTTTTTCTCGATTTTTTAAAGGGGTACGTACCCCTTAGAATTGCAAATAATCGAATAATTTTTTTTATCTTTAATAAATTAAAAAATAACACCTTTTATTGAGAAACTCCTACGCTTTATAACAAATTCATAACGAACTACATCATTAAACATCATATAGAACATGCTTTCGAACATAAAACTTTCTTGATCTAATTAAACGTATTATTCAAAATTACCACACATATTCATAATAATTACAAAGCCGCTTTGAAACTTTTCGACAGTAGTCTATACGAAAATTATGTTGTTGTTAATATTATGATAATTTAACGTAATATAGAAAACCACGAGAATCCTAGATTTCTCTACTCAAGAGGTGGTTGGTATTAGATATGGTGGATAAAGTATAAATAAGGAAAAGTACTGTACCATGGCTGACGTATAAAGTACCTATGTTCTTTGTTGGCTAATACAGGACGTTGTTTCGATCCAAGGTACATGACGGGGATTTTTCAAACTGACATATGAGATAACCAATTATCCAATACCCAACCCATAAGCAAAGGTTTATGTAGAATGTCATTTAAAACACAAAACACAATAGCTTGAAAATAAAAATTATAAATATAAAATTGTTAGAGCAAAACAAGTGAAAACAAACAATTGACTGAGTTAATTGTTGAAATACAATGTATAGACACTGTTGATTACTCTATCACATTATACATTCATATATGTTACACATACCTTACTGATATTTCCATATAATAGATTTTATACAATTTGCGCTCTCTTAAAAAAAGTTTCAAACACAACTTGTTTATTTTTTATATAAGAAACATTTTTTATACTTAAACTTTTGTTCTATCTATAACGGTTTACCCAAGACCCAATTAAAAAGAAACCCGACCTCACTTTTTACGTCCTGAGTACGTTCTAAAAATTTCAGCTTGATTTCTGTTTTCGTTTTTGAGTTATTACAAACGGGCAACAGAAATGGACTAATTAGGTGATTTTATGAACACCTATACCAAAGTTTTGTTTATAGCATCAATATTTTTAAGTGTTACAAACTTGGGACTAGACTTAGTATACCTTGATACTTTGATATTACATATATACATGGTATAATAATATATACGTTAAAAATGAGTTATTCTATTTTACTTGAAAACGAGAGCACATGGACAGTCATTTACATAGTATCGCATAGATAACAGTACATTTCAGAAAACTAAAAGACGGTCAAAAGTACATTATGTCTAAGCTACAACATTTTACCTTATATACAGTGTAGATGTTATTACATTCGTATACACATGCATACATGAAACTAACAAGCATGAACCTAGAGGGTATATTTAGTCAGAAACATTCGTTGATTTCAAATATATATGTATTTGTGTAGAAACTAGAAACAATTCTGTTTTAAACAAATAACTATGTTCGTTTTACTAATACTAATAAAATATAATTAGTTAAATATAAAGAGTGAAAATTTATAATTTCAAATATCAGGTGCAGTTAATTTTGACATAATTTTTATAAATTCTATTTTTTTAAATTTATTTATTATTGGAATTTTATAAATATTTACAGATATCCTTCAGAATATTGATAAAAAAATTGGAATAAATTAAATTAAAAAATTGAAGCAATAAATAAAATATAGCCTCAATAAATAGAATATACATGTATAGGAAAAGAACGTTCGAGGTGGTTACATTGATATTTCCTCCGAGAAGGTTTTTTCAACTGCATCGTGTCGAAATATGGGCAGGTAATAAGAGGTCTGAAATATTATGCATCAACGCATGACGATCTCATTTCCAAAAGATTCTTTGATGAGAGGGCATATTGTCCAGTATTCTAGTTTTATCGTATTTTATTAAATTGCAGACTGTGCTGATTTCATAACTATATTTTCACGGGATAGTGATGAAAGGGAAATCAAAACAATTTAAATTTACTAATAAGTAAAATTAAAAACAATAAATTTATTAAACAAATTTCTTCCCGACGTAACAATCAAATTGATTAGCATACATAGTATACCGAAATAGAATATATAATTAAATGAAACACCTACGTAATATACAAAAATTATATTCATAAATTTAAATAATTAATTTAAAAAGTAAATCTTATTCTTGACGATTGTTAATTTCCTAATTGAATATCACATTCCACTAGTATGTATTATAGTATTATTGTTCATTTCGTATGTAATCCCATGCGTGATATCCAAGGTCGAACAAAACTTTCCAAGCTTAGAAATATTTTAATTTATTTATACAACGTGTTTTGTAATTGACCTCAACAACCTAGCTTTCGAAAATGAGCTCATCAAGAGCAACAAAAAAACTCTTTTCCAAATTTGGATCTGTGGCCTAATTTGAGGGATACAGGTATGGCAAAAATTGATACATTTGTTCATTCACTGACTATCATTCGATTACCAGTAGCCAATGATAATCAAAAGATATGAGTAAGTTTCACTAATTTCTACTGAAGCTAGGTTTCTGCAGTCAATAACAGAACACGTTGTATATTTGACTCATCTTTTATTTTCCTAATAGTACACTGATTACAAAACTTCTTGATTCCGTAAGAAATGCTTCTTTATACCATTTGACTCTGTGGCTAATCAGTTACGAAGTCATAATTATTCAATGTAGGGACCGGTCAGTTCATCAATCATTCTCAACAAGATTAGATATCCATTGCCTGAACTTAATGCCAGCTGACTCAAATCATGAATGAACGGCATCCATTTTGAATTACAGTATAATTATTCGTTCAACTCTGTTCGCTAATTTTCGGTTCGCTCACCACACGAGTTTTATTAGCGTTCGATCAGCTTACGCATTTACGAATCACTAAATGCTCCTTGGAGTTATTATCCCCGTTATTTAGTGCGCCTCGCATCCATAATTCACCAAACACAATCATAAAGTAGGTCAAACTTTCATATACTTCAACAGGGCTAAACTAAGATAGATATCAATTCATTTCTAAAACTGCAGTCCATTTAAATTTTCGAATAAAACCTCAAAACTTGATGTATCGGATTTTAAAAATAAGCATACTTTTATTTAAAAATTTCAAAACAGCTTAAATCAGATTTGATCAGACATTTTACAAACATAACCAAGAAGCGTCCTACATTTGTTGGACCATTTTCTGCTACTCGTCACCGACAGTTATACTCAATGTCACAAAAAATGCTCGTTTTAAAACATTCTAAGTGTTACTATTATAACATAACATATAATGAGTACGCTTAGAATGTTTTAACCGTGGCACTTTTTCTGACAGTGAGTGTACATGGCGCACTCAGAATTCTTCTTGTTAGCTGTTTAAATTTTTCAACGAGTTTCTTCCTTCTAGTACAGTAAATATTTGTTATATTACATAAAAGGAACGCTTGTGTCCGAGTGTCACTAAGCTGGACAATATAACAACTCAAAATTATTGTAATGTTGTAAGTTATAGTACTAATATGTATTGGTTAAATGTAGTGGAGTCGCCGTTTGTAAATTAAAATGAATTAAGCATTGAGTTAGATGTATTTAATAATAATAATTTGAATACTTGATATAGTGTTGTAAATGATCACTTCCTCCTAATATTTTATTTATACTACTAGCACATAACATTCATTTATTTACTAGAAGCAATCGTAGTAATTCTAGTAATAAGTTATGCGTTAGGGATCTGTAGTGGATAACATCAATGAGGTATCAATTTTAATACACCGATCATCTCTGCAGGTAGACATCTTCAATATGCTCAGGATAATAACAAGAATGCCACAGAAGAAGTATAGCGTAAATGTGGATTATATCCTAAATCGAAGAGGTATATTACTAATTATTTGAAATTACTATTCATAAAAAAAGATAGCGGTCGTGGGACCACCGTTAGGAACGAAGTACCTTACTAGTACTTACCTATAAGTAATCTGTTTTTGATCTTTTTGATCTTTTAATCTTCGTTCCAACATTTTTTTACATCAAAAAGGTAACATCATTCAGAGACTTTAACCGTTTTAAGTATGGATGTTCAGTATATGTACTTGCTAAAGAAACTACGGAATCCTACGACACAGTTACTACACATTTATTTATTTTTTTAACACAATTATATAACAGTTGGATATTGCATTAAAATAGACACATGGTGTGAGTTTATGCATTTACGTGGTTCGAAGATTGCAGTAATAATGACACAAATTTCATTAGAGTAAGAGGTTGGGCTAAGGCAGTAACTTACCGCAGAGACACATCGCTGAACATATTTCTTAATTTCATTGAAAGAATATCTTGAAATAGATTTTGGGTTCCTTGATGTACTTTTTGTTGAACTTATTTGACAAAGATACTACCCCCAAAATCCCTTTTTTGAAAATATCTCGAAAAAATGTAGATAGATTTCTATAAAAACATTTCTGACGTATCACTTTTGACGTATTTGTAATAGAAATTGAGATATTTGCAATAAACAAATATAATTTATAGGCGTATAAAATATAAAAAAAAAAATTAATAAAAAATCGAAAAATGTAATTTTTTAAAATTTTATTTAAATCTTATCTTTAAAATGTATCAAGTCATCTCAGAGAATTAATTTTTTTTAAGTATTTATCGCTTTACTCGCAAGGGAATACCCCCTTAACCTTCATGGCAGCCTTCTCCTCTATTCATACTAGAAAGATGTTAATTTGGACCCGAAATAAAATTGACTCGAAATAAAATCAAATTAATAGAAAAATTCGAAATTTCATTTTCCACGTACGTGCTGACTTTTGATGTGGAAAATGAAATTTTTCAAACTTTTATGTTAATTTGATTTTATTTCGAGTCGATTGGTGAAAATTCCATCTTTCTGGCATGTACAGAACAGAAGAACGACACGTGCGTCAAGTGGGTACCCCTTTGCTAATTTCTATTTTATCAAGAACAATTTGAAAAACGTTATTTATTTATTTATTAATGATCATTAACCAGTTTCATGTTCCACACCTACAAATCATATAATGCAACCTTAGTTAACGGCCATCACACAAAGAACAGTTATTGTGCGTTGAGATTAATTATAATGAATTGTAACGGCATTTAGTTTACACACACAATATCATGTATGTAGGCTCTAGTGATGGGACGAATATACTCATACGTATTCGCGAATATTCGCGTATTTTTTAACATTCGTATTCGCAAAAAAAGATGCGAATGTTATTGACAAAAAATCATTTAATAAATACAACGTTTGTATCATAAATTGCAAAATAACCCCAAACTTCACTAACATGACTTTACTCATATTTTTCGATCACTTTTTAATTAATCACTGTTAAATTTGAATGTTGGACAAATGCAATTAGAAATAAACTAACCTCAAATAAAAAAAACTGAATTTTGCTTTCAATGGATTTGTGGTTTGTTTTTAATGGACTTACGACAAACTTTTTTACGCTAATTAAGAATTATACGTACTAGCTCTATCCGTGCGGATTCCGCTCCCATGGCTACCGTAACCCATGGCTAATCATACTCGCCTGTTTTTACCTAAGCGGTACAATTTTAGTCCGTGAGTATATTTTTCGTCAGAAGCCAACATGATAAGCTTGAAAATGAGGGGTGAATCATGGAATTAGTTAAAGGAATAAGGAAGATAAGGTATAGACAGATAAATACATTCTGGAAAAATAATTAAGGATTAATTAAGTTAATACATTAAAATTTGCGAGCGCTTCATTTGAAAGTTAACATTCGCATTCGCATTCCCGAATATTGGAAATAAACATTCACATTCGCTTACAAAATCCATCATTAGTCCCATCACTAGTAGGCTCTTCTGTTCATGTACATCTGTATGATTTATCATGATTAGGTATATTACGACCATATACATTTGGTTGGCAATGTACATAAACTGACACACAAGGATTTCAGTTTAGGGTTATCAACATATTTATAGTTGTCAAATTAGGTCAAATTATCGTTTCATTAATCCTACGTATAAATAATTTGGATGAATGTACGAAGAGGTATGTGAAATGTCCTCTCAAGTAAAGCTTTAACCGAAAAGAGCTAGAAAGTTTTAATGCAATTTTGTTTCAGCGTGTTCGATGCATATATTGTCTAGAGGAACATTTGTCCTTTGACGTCGACGTGGCGTGCAACGTTTTTAATGCCACGCGGTCGTTCTACGACAGCTCCTGCCGAGGGCTGAAGACAGCGTACACGTCGAAACCACGTAGATTTGTAGTCTAGGGCTTAAAAAACAAGTAAATTATAAATTATAGATAGTGGAAAATAGCCGCAAATCGTCGTGGTGAATCTGAGCGTTTACTAGGTTCAGAGAATTGGTGATCCTACAAGAAATATTTAGGTCTTAATATATCTTCATTCACGGAAAAACGGTAGGTTCCATCGAGGCCCTTTCAAAGCTCAACAAAGTCAATAATGTTGGTAAAAGTAATTGAACGAAAGATATAAGGAAAACATGTAATGAACTCTCAAATTTGGTGCTTTAGATTAAAATTACATGGTATGACCAGTAGTAGTTACATCACGTGGAATTATGTTTTTGATGACATGTAGTACTCGATTATATTTGTTTAAAAAAACTAACAATAATAATTAATATTCAAAATATGTTCGAACATCATTCAATTTAATGACTAATAATTATCCGTTAAAAATTCAAACACGTAGAAGAGTTTCGAGAGAAAAAAAAGCATTTGAATGTATTCATGTATTCATAAATATTTTAACATTATATAAGATATGTGTACAGTGAGTTTTGTACATTATGAAAGGGAAATTAAATGTGACTTAAGAAACAAATTTGAAAGGAAAAATTCAGAGGTGTTAATTTTTAGTACGATTTAATAACTTTACTGAATATAACCCAAGAAACTTTTAAAATCAAATATACCTTTTTCTTTATTATATTTATTTACTGATTCATTCCAAAAAGTATTTTTGAACCGATGTCTAAAAATACAAAAAACAAATCTAACTAAACGGATATAATAAATAAACAATAAATAAGTTGGATCTCTAAATCGAAACATCTAATCACGAGCATCAAATAAACTTTCAAAATGTTGGCAGAATTGTAATTGTAAATTGGGCTGAATTCTGGGGTGTTATAAGTTTGATATGTGTGTGTGTTGTCTGCCTGTGGCATCGTAGTGCCTAAACGGATCAACCGATTTTGATTTTTTAGGTTTCGTTTGAAAGGTAATTTAATGGAGAGTGTTCTTAGCTAATGCGAGTTTAGGGTTCCGTAGCCGAAAAATTTTTCGGGGGCTTTTTAAATTATACTTCTCCATTTCTTTAAAACCTATTTTCGATTGCCTTGACAAAATTACCAACAATTATCTCATCTGACTTTGATCGAAAAATTAATTTTATTTTACCAAGCATTTTCTAATACCATCCTATACCATCTATAATGGAGATGCCATATCTCAATCATCTCAGTTAAAGTCATCCATTTTCATAAACAATCATTCCCTTGACTCCAGATATACTAAATTCCATGCTCACAATTCTACAAACTCTTTTTATTTTATTCTGATCATTGAACCGTACACTTACTACATACACGAAAGGTGTTACACAAACCTGACAACATAAGTGCGCACAAAAAAAAAACAATAGGTAAGGAATTCATGTTGCAAAAAATATTTGCAAGAAACAAACTTTCAATAGCAAAAAAATTATAATATAAGATTAGTTTCCTGTTTCACTATTTTGTATATGATTCAATAAATAATACACAAAAAAAAAAAAACATTAAATAAATAACAACTCTAAATATAAATAAAAAACAGAAACAGAGAATAAATAATGATTTTATTAGTTTTGCTCTAATTATAGATGAAAATTAACTTTATATTATATAGGGTCATTTGTAGTACCCTAGATAGAAATAGAAACTATATGTCGATAAATTTGGTTTACTAGAAAACAAGCACGGCAAGAATGATTGTGTGATATTTCGGTGTTAAAAAAAAAATTGCTTTTTTTACTGTTCGATTATTTACAAGTTTAACGACATTATTTTCGTCTTTGTATGATTATCGCAGAGTAGTTTAACGGTTGTGCTTATGAATATAACTGCTCTGTCTTACTTATTGGTCTTGGTATTGCAAGTCTTAAATATATGTATGTAAAGTGAAGATCGAAATATAAAAACAAGTATTCAAGGTCGAAGTAGAATAATAGCAGGATCAAGACTAGAAGAGAAAGAGCAAAGTAAATGTCTAAGTGTGCAAGATAAAGATTAAATTAGAGTGTAAATGCTCATCACTAGAGAAGAAAACATTTCATAGCGTTTCACTGTTCCAATCATATACATTTATATGATATTCCCTAGATTGAATCTATAAAATGATCTTGAAGCTATTATGGTTAACTAATCTTGTCCCATGAATCAACGGTTAACGTTTTCGTAAAATACAGATAATGTGTGGATAATAGAGTTATAACAAGTGATAAAAAACAATTGACAGATTTAATTGCTGAAATACCATGTATAGACAGTGTTGATTACACTGTCACATTACACATACATTCATTTCACACAAACATAACTGATATTCCCATGAAATACATACTATAAAATTTGTGCCCTCACGAGTAAACAGTAATGTTTGCGAAAAAATGTTTCAAACAAAAGTTGTTTATTTTTTTATAAGGAACATTTTTTACATTTAAACTTTTGTTCTAACGGTTTACAAGATGGGTTCTACGGACCCAAGATCCAATTAACGTATGTTGCTCATTTACGAACTCGACCTCACTTTCTACGTGCTTAGCACGCTATAAAAATTTCAACTTGATATTTCTTTTCGTTTTTGAGTTATCATGATGACAGACGGTCAGACAGATAGGCAGGCAACCGGAATTGGACTAAATAGGTGATTTTATGAACACCTTTACTAAAATTCTGTCAATATTTTTAATCGTTACGAACTTGGGACAAAACTTAGTATACCATGATATATATTACAGATATACATGGTATAAAAACAAAAACTTTGTGAAATACATCATTGTCAATTTTAATCTCTGGTACCACGCTTCACCGTACTATGGATTTAAAATATTCATTTAATATGTACATTTAATTATATGCATGAATTGGATTTTCAAATCAATTTTATTATTAAATGTTTCACTATACACAATTGAAAAAAGAATGAATTAAAAAATAATTAAACTAACAAAAACAAAAAAACAAAATCGTTTGTTTGATGTATGTCTATTGATATTCAAATAGAACGATTTATTCAGTGTGAAATAAAAAATAAAAACGTCAATGTTAATAGTGTTATGGTAGAACAGTTTCAAGAAAAAACATTGAATTTTTTGATTAAATATTTATTTCCAAGATTTCCACATTTTCTTTTAGAGTTTAGTTTTATGAATCAACACGTTTCCGTTTCAAATTTATGATACCTTCGTTAGAAACAAAATGAAAAAGCTTCATAGATAACAGTCTCAATGAAAGGGAAACAGTTTCTACCATTTCCTTGTTTGCAAGAAAAAGTGTAACACTTCTTCGAGCCTCACAAAAAGACGCCAGTTTGTCAATTCAATGTCCTAGCAAATAACGACATAGATCCCATAATAATCGGCTACCATAATCCCTCTTCCTCACAGAATTTCCTTTTCTTCGTTCACAACGACTAAATCTATGTCTAATTCAGTTGGCCTCCTGTGAAAATATCGATACTTCGCTCATCGTGATAGTTAAAATTGGGTACTTACATAAAATGAGTTCAATGTATCAACGTAAAATGAAAACTAAATTCTTGCACATACCTGAAAATTTAAAAAAAAGGTTATGAAACTCAGATCAGGGATTTCGGACGGAGGATAATAAAAAAATATTTTTATCAGTTCGTACGCGATTTCTTGTAATAGTCACCTACGATGCGTATAAATCTATTACATCAGATTTAAAAGTGTAAAGTAAATGAATTTGGAAGTATCTTCTATGAAGTAAATCTAAATTACAATTATTGTCTCCAACAAATTCGAAAGCAAAATCGTTCCATAAAACTGTTTAATATCTTAATAATTTGAATACTTGATATCAATCAGCTTAGAAGAGAATTTTATTATTATCATTTCAAATCACCCAGTAAAATGTTTTCAGTCCGTTAAATTAAACGATTCATTCACATGCACAGTTAATATTAAAATTAATCTTCCAAAAAATTATGCGCCCTGATTCCAATAAATAAATTCAGATCATTAGTTTTTATAATCAATATAATGATAAAATTAACACATTTTTTAATTGAATAACTTCAGTTTTGAATGGCATTGAATGAATGATCTGTTACCATGAGTTCTACAACTGCTAAACGTTTTAGTTTTATCACTGTTGTAGAACAAAGTTTTTTGTTTTTGGGTGATTTAACACTAACTGTTACATTAAATTACAGTTACGCTAAAATATGAAAACCAAAATTTAATATTCAATGAATAAATTCCAAGACAGGAAACTATAAGTTATTGTAATGGGTCCGATTTTTGAAATCAAAATTTTCAACATATCTTTACGTTTAATTTTATTATATCAGAGAAATCGTAGATTATGATTGTTTGGCAATTCATTAAGCATTTGACTCCAGCCAAAATGTTCATTCAAAAGCGTTATCTTTAAAACTTAATATATTATATTATCGACTTTACTTGAAATAAAAATCACGGTGTCTCGATTCAATTTCCTCCAGCCTCCTCTCAAGGATTCTTAAATTTATCATTCTCAAATAACCAGAGAAATAATTAGCATAAATTTTTTTTCAATTTTCTCGATTTATTCAAAGGGGTTTTTTTTTCTATCTCCAATTCAGGTAATTTTGATCCAAAAAGTACAAAAATCGGGTGTATTTGTTGACTGGTCGAATAGTTTTTGAGATACGGACTAAAATCTATCCAAATATTGCGATATCTCAGAAACTCTGCATCCAATCATTAAATTAACCTGATTTTTATACTTTATAGATCAAAATTAACCAATCCACCGAGTTACATCAAATTCCAAAACATTTTTTGCTTTTTTCTCGATTTTTTTCAAAGGGCTTCAGACTTTTAGACCCAGGGGTTTCAGCTGTGTTCTATTATATATTTTACATATATAGCAAAATTTGGATTCATACTTTGTATTCATACATTTATGTAATACAGATAACATACAGGTAACAGAATGGTATTTAATATAATGTTAGAAACATGACAATAATAAATTAATAATAATGTAAAATGAGGCAGAACTATAAATGTAAGTAAGGTAGGTATGTTGTATCTAATTTTCCGCATGTTCACCTTCCAACTTCTAATATTAATTATTTTCAAAATGACATACAAATATTTAGATTATTTTATTAAATAAAATTTATATTTAAGTTAAAACGTTTGAATATAGTACAAAACTCTCTATGAATGAATATAATCTTAAATAATATCTATTTATTTTTGACATCATATTATATTCTTGGTATTATATGTGTATTTGTTGTATATCTATCCTACTACTTACTATATCTATGTTTAGGAAGTTTCACTTTTGTAATTTATACATCGAATTCAGATGCTTCGAAGTTGGTGTGTTATGTAATAGATTATTTATGATTTTATTAAAAAAAAAAAAAAAAAAGAAAAGAAAGACAAATTAAAACCGGCCACTAATGTTATTAGAAATCAAAAAATGTCACAAAAATTGCTGAAAGATTGTGTTTGAAAATAAGTTGAGATTAAAAATTTTAGAAGAAGTGAAATTTACAAAATTTTAAAAACCCTCGATTAATTTGTATGGAACGGAACCCTAAACCCACACTTGAAATAAAGCTAAGAATACTCTCCATTAAATTACCCTGCAAACGAAACAAGAAAAATCAAAATCGGTTCATTCGTTTATCCGATACGAAGCCACATACAGACAGAAAGCCATACAGACACACCCAAATAGCGATTCAAACTTGGTCAAACACCTTTTTTTTGTTTAGTTCGGAGGGTTGAAAACTTAAAAACTTGCTTCTTTTGGTATATAGGACTTAAAGCTTCGTATTGGATTTTGTAAGAGAATAAATCCGATTTGTGCTTTTTTTGGATTAAAATTACAGTACTTACCAAGTTTCATCAAATTCCGAAAAATTTTCTGATTTTTTTAGAGAAAAAATCAAAACACAAGAACAATTTTTTTTCTTCGATTTAAGTAAAATTACTTTATCGAATTGATTTTGATCCGAAAAATACTAATATTGATTAAAATCCTAAGAGGTGATATCCATGATCAATTTCTTCAGTGAATATATCAAAAACTTGTTTTTCAATCGCAAAATCAACCAAATTTTTTGTCTCTTTGGATAAGTTGGAATATAATTAGATCCAAAAAATCATAAGTTGTAACCACGATGAGTGATTTTCGTAATATTCCCCAAAACGCTACGAAATAAAAGTCTTAATGGATTTTTTCGAATCTCAAGAATTAGTCACATGATCGTTAATTTCATTTTTCACCGACTTGCAACAAAAAAGGAGAAGGTTCTCAATTCTATCATATTGAACAATATTTGATGATTCTTTTTCTATTTCAAAGCTGGTGCTTCCCGTGTGGTCCCATTTCTTTTGATCGAGTTTTGACAATAGCATCCATGAGAAAACTTTATAAGTCTTAAATTTTCATTAAGTATGTGACTTAAAAAAAACTAATCCAAAACAAATTAAAATGCACTAAAAAGTAAAAAAACTAACGATAATATAATGTAGTTACAATTAATTATTGATTTTGTAATCGGAGTCAGCCAAGTTAATGTAGCAAACTGTTCTGTCACAGTTGTTTCCTTGGCTGACACCGACTCCAAAAATAACAACAATTGTAACTACATTATATTATCGTTATTTTTTTACTTTTTAGTGCATATTAAATTGTTTTGGAATAATTTCTTTTTCGGAGTCGGTTTTTTTTTGTTAAAACTTTTTTTTTATTTCACAGCAAGAAAAAATTAAAAATTTTATACTTTGCACTCCATTTCCTTCGGCAATTTGCTAAAACAATTTTAATGGATCATGTAAATGTATTTAATTACAAAATAAATTTTATAATAACTAAAATTAGTGAACAACTTGGTATGAAGAAAAATCTATTACACTTACTAAGAATTGTATTCATTTCCTTGAGTTTACATACATACTATATATATGTACATAATACACGGTAGATATTCATTTAAACAGATATTCATAGACTACATGTATAATAATAAACTTTTGTATCTACTATGTGTGTACCTACTATTCATTCACATTATAAAGGTAAATAAATATTCGTTTTCCACCAAACCTACCTTCATATACATAACATGTGTATAGTGAAGTAAATCTGCAAACATACCATGGTGGATATAATCTTTCTAGGCGACGTCGTTCACTTTCTGAATATATAAATTAAATAAATATTAAATTATTTCCAATTTTCTAAAATATTGGTTTCAATTTCCCAGCTAGATTGAAAATTAAAGTAGTTGTGAATGAATCTTATCGATAAGTTTTAAATTCATTGACTTTTTAATCATTTTTATGGTGAATCATTTGTATTATTTATAATCGTTTATCGTCCATATTATGATTTGGTTTTCATAATTTATTGTTAACCGACAAACTATAAAAAGGGGTGTTACAAGTTTAACAACTATGTGTATGTGTCTCTCTGTCTGTATGTCTGTGGCATCGCAGCGCCAAAACGGATGAACCCATTTTGATTTTTTTGGTTTTGTTTGAAAGGTAATTTAATGGAGAGTTTTCTTAGCTATGATTCAAGTGCGTATTTAGGGTTCCGCACCTTAAAAAACTGACGATAATCTTCCCAATCGGATAAATTTTGTAAATTTCATTGTTTTATTAAAAGTCTCATGTAGCCAAAATCACTCCAAGGAGTAGCTTAATGTATACGTGAATTAAAGTTTATAAAAATTACACTTTTTATACCATGTATATATGAAATATACCAAGGTATACTAAGTTTAATACCAAGGTTTTAGCGCCAAAAAACATTAATGCTACTTACAAAATTTTAGTAAAGGTATCTATCTGCCTGTCCATCTGTCTCTCGACACGATAGCTGAAAAACGCTAAAAGACACCATGCTGAAATATTTTTCACGTGGTCAGGATGAAAAGTGAGGTCGAGTTCGTCCATGAACAATATGGGTCAATTGAGCCTTGGATTCGTAGAATCCATCTTGTAAACCGTTAGGAATCGAACAAAAATAATAAACAACTTTTGCTTTAAACATTTTTCGTCAACATCACTGTTTACTCGTCATGGACCAAATTATATGGTATGTATTATATGGGAATATCAGTTATGTCAGTGTGACATGTATGTGTGTGTGGCTATCTAAGAGTGGGTATCTTTCTTTACATACATGACATAAAAAACATACGATTGTGAAATCAACACTGTCTATACATGGTATTTCAACAACAAACTAATTCATTTGTTTGTTTACACTTGATTTTTACAAATCATCTGTCAAAAGGCGACAATACGTCTTACTACTGTATACCGACGAATTTTTGGGAGAAAACAAGTAACTTTCTACTAGAAAGTTTAAAATACGTAACTAGAGAAAACATATCCACGAAAATCTAAATAAGTATAGTAAGCAGACTAAACTACTATAAAGCTAGTACCTTGCCTAGTATAATAATACTACTAGCGTGGAATAACTTTCTTTGATCTTTACGGCCTTTATGTTGTTAAAGAATGCGTTCGTTCAGGTTCATGTAGAATGATGTTCGTTAAACATTCAACATTTTCCGTAATTTTAACATTATATTTGGGTATGTATATTTTACGAACGAATATATTTTGTTGACAACAGTTTATAAAAAAGATACCCAAATGAAAATCACAAAATGTCTCTGTTGTTATTTTGCATAACATAGCCAACTCTACAAAACGATTCAGTGATCATGATTGACTGTTCTAAAAGAGTTTTTGGCCATTCCATTATTTTGTGATCACACAACCTCTGAACGAAGTTTTTCCGTACAAAATCTAGTTTGCTATATGTTTCTTGTTTTGTTATCACAGAAAGGATATTTTCTTAGTTTCTGCAATGAATTAGATATTCTTGATTTTTCAATATCATCTGGTTCTTTCCCCAATAGTAATTTCAGTATAAAGAACATTCAATCATAAAACTGCAAAAGCGGACTCAGCAGCCTTGCCTTAGGTAACCTACTCTACTTGGACTACCCTTCCCATTAGAAATACAATTACAAGAAGCATCGAACTTATACCACCAAAAATCAAAAGTCTGTTCATATTCCACTACCACTCTGATTAAAAGAGAAGTCTGAAGCTTTTACGTATTGTATAGGAGATTTTTGAAATAGAGCTTTTGTAATCCACTTACAAGAAATATCCTTAATGACACGATAGTTCAAGGAAATCATTCAAAGCCACCAAAAATCGTATTGAAACTTTTCAAGTCTCCTCATTTGTACCAAAGTGGTAATTAAAGCGTTACAGGGAATTTATAACCTTAGGGACAGCCGAATATCAGCAGAAAATTTTCATATGTCCAACTTATAATCCTTATTCCTATTGGTTACCAATATTTCTCCCTAGATCATCCTGTACCTGAAAGACATACAGACGACAAAAATTTTACTGTTCATCGTACATTGAACTGATTTTGTAAACAAAAAAATGTCTGTTTTGGTATGAGTTGAGTTTTTACTTCGTTCTCTTAATTATCCAAATCTTTTTTTCCTAATGAATGAAAGACACCACCACCACTGGTTGGTAAATAGAAGTACTTCAATTAAAAAATTGCAAATAATGAGACTTAATTATTTGAATTCATGAATACGACATTAAAAAAATGAAATATAAAGAAAAGAAAATTATAAGTATCACCAAAACAAAACATCGCCTACGTTTATTCTTTTACATGTAAAAAGTTTTTTAAGTATACAAACAAATTAGAATTTTAAATATTTTTATTTAAATTATAAAGCTATTTTTGGAAGAAAACGTGTTCTGTAATGTATTTTGCATTAATTTACTATTAAATTTTCAAAAATATATTAAAATACGTAACCTTGAAAAATTTTATTCACAACATTATTTGAAAAAACATAAAACTCTTTTCGAAAGCTATCTGATTATAAAACAGAAAAAGTTAAAAAATAATTATTTTTATAAAGCATGATTAGTAATATCACGGATTTTTGCGGATTCTACAGGAGTTGGTATTTCCTGCAAATTCGGGCAAAATATATGAATTGAAAAAACAGAAAGCATCACTTTAAAGTTTAGCGTAAATGAGCAATATATATAAGGAGTTATTTTTGCATTTCCATGTCTAAATTGCGTATTATGGCGCAGTAGAATAATATTTTCGTTCAATAAACGGAGATTAAGTTCGTAAATAGTAATACTAATTTCACAATATTTGAATTGTGGATATATTTCTGTGAAATTTGCAAAGACTAATAATCCCATGGAAAACTTCTTCCAACCCAATATCTAAAATTGCCCAACAGCTCAAACTTTTTTATATCCGTAATGGAAAAGTTGAGATCAGTAAAGTGATTGTTTTAGATAAGATAAACGTTGTAAACTGATTTACATTGCCAAAAAAAATAAAGTGAACTTCAGTTGAGCGAATTCCATATTTAATCAAATATCAAGTTGATCCAATTTAAGAATTATTTTATAAATGTTCAGATTTCTTTAAAATGTCCTTCCCTATGTTACACAATTACATTACATATCGAATATCTTCTACAAATACCTAAGAGACTGAATGAATACAGCAGAAATAACAAATGCCTGGATTTCCATGCACTGTAATCAATCAGAATTATGATTACTTTAATATATTCAAATATTTTTGTAAGATCAAAGAAATTTTTATTTTATTCCCAGTTTGATTGATCTATTCTGCTTTAGACTCTTATAAAGAAACTTTCAGAATCATCAGTGTCTTCAATTTTATTTTATACACAAAAATCACAATTATCATAAAATATATTTATTTCAATATCTACATGTACTGGATTTATAGGTTTATTTTCAAGGATATCTGGAACAGTATGCAACACGAAACGAGGCTTAAATATACACCTTTTGATTTTATCTGGATCCAATATCGTATTCACACCTGAACTCTTGACTATTTGAGGTCGTTGTTATACCATGTATATGAAATATAACCAGGTATACTAAGTTTAGTCCCAAGTTTGTAGCGCTTAAAAATATCACCTAATTAATCCATTTCCATTTGTTCTGTCCGTCTGTCATGACGATAGCTCTAAAACGAAAAGAGATATCAAGCTGAAATTTTATAGCGTGTTTAGGACGTAAAAAGTGAGGTCGAGTTCGTAAATCACCAACATAAAGCAATTGGATCTTGGGTCCGTAGGACCCATCTCGTAAACTGTTTGAGATAGAACAAAAGTTTCAGTGTAAAAAATGTTTCTTTTAAAACAAATAAACTTTTGTTTGAAACATTTTGTCGTAAACATCACTGTTTACCCGTGAGAGCCCAAATTGTATTATATGGGAATATGAGTTATATATTTGTGAAATGCATGTATGTGTAATGTGGCAGAGTAATACCTGTTCTAATTCTTCTAATATACACCTGTTCTAATCTATACCTATTTTATTTAAATTTGAAATTAGTAAATTATGTTGGAGATTTTCTTAAGAGATGCATCTATATCAACAAATCCTGCAACGTTTGAGTCCCTAAACGATAACACCCGCCCAATTATAGCCGAAATACTCCCTCGAAACTTCATAAAAAATTACCGCAACCGAATTAACAGCCTCAAGAGGTCCATGGGCGACCATTTGGCTGACATCATTTTCATATTAAAAGTAATATACTTAATTTTCGATTAATAAAAATATAATTAAGATAATAATACATTAATATTAGGAAACTCTATTTGGATCATCCCTTAATTATTTAACTCAAAAGGATATAATTCGCTAATTAATACACTAAATGTAACAAGCACTTAAACAGTTAAAAAGCATAAATAAAACACTCACATATTATCAAATGAAAATATAATTAACAAATTAATTAATGAATCAACTTCACACATTTATTATTATTATTATAATTATCGTATATCGGTTTGTTTTATTGTGTTTTATGGTAAAACCACAAATATTTTTACCAAATACAGAGTGAGTATCTGCTTACACACAAAAACAAATGTGGTTATTCATTAAAAAAGATAATATGGTTTGGTAAAAATATATATATTATATAATATAAATCCTTGTATATGTATTTCAATGAGAGATAAAATTATAAAATACTATACAATTATTTATAAATTAATTTGTAAAGGGATTTCATCAAATATTGTAAATCGATAAATTATAAACGATTATTTTTCATTTTATTCCCAAACGTTATTATATTTATTTCATTGTTCCAGATATTTTAATACATCGCAAGGTACTTCTTTCTTATTTTTAACAAACCGAGCTAAAAAAAATGGATGTTATAAGTTTGATCACTATGTGTTTGTGTCTGTATGTCTGTTTGTATTTCTTTGGACTCGTAGCGCCTAAACGGATGAACCTATTTTAATTTTTTTTTGTTTCGTATGAAAGCTAATTTCATAGAGAGTGTTCTTAGCTATGTTTTTAGTTCGACTTAAAGGTTACATACCCGCAAAAACTTAAAAATTGATGATGATCTTCAAAATTGGCTCTGTTTGGAAAAGGCTTTAAGGATAAGGTAATTTAATGGAGAGTATTCTTGAATATATTCCAAGTGCGAATTTAGTTCATTCAAGTAGCCATTTTCAGTTTTATTGATCTTTTTACATTTATTAATTTTTTAACAACTGTAACCAAGGAATTTAAGTAAAATTTTTCGAATACAATAAAAGATATTGATTTCGTACGTTGCGTTGCATAAAATCTGAAAGAAAAATACTTTGTAAAGAACAAAATTTTATTATACTAAAAAAAAGAAAATAATTTTTCTATGAATCGCTCATACACGGCTATCTGTAATAGCTGGAGGCGCTCAATTGAAAATATAAGACCATTTGGATCGCCACAAGCTTTTGCAAATTGTCGTGTATGAGTGACTCATAGGAAATTTTATTTTCTACTTTTTAGTACAATGAAAGCTTGCTCCTTAAATAGTAGTTTTTCATTTAAATTTTTGGTTTAAAACTAAAAAATGTATGTATATCAAATAAGATAAAAGCGATTTAAAAATCAGGGCATACTTGTAATAAAAAATGTACTGTCATCCAATTTACATATGCATGCAAAATTTTACTTCAATTGAATTTTGTTCCTAACGAAAGTCCCACGATCGCACACTTTTTTTCGGTGTGATTACTACCACAGATTCGTCTTTTTATTTTCCCGAGTTATCCATTATTTCCTCATTCTTCAGTGCAAAAATTCATTAAAATTACTACTGCAGTCACCAACTAATAGTTATAAACCCTCTGTGATAACCAAATTGTTTTCACCATACATACACAACCAAAAAGGAAAAGTTTTCTATAAAGAGAATAGTATATATAATGTTATTTATATGGAATGTCAAAAAATGACATTTAGCTTGAGGCATATATTAAATTATTTATGTACGCAATAATACTCTTTTTTGGGTTTTGTACTTTATAAATGTTCGTTCTATTCTATGTAGATTACTTCCGACGACCATAACACGACCGCTATTTAATGTTTTACTATACCACAAACGATGTAGATGATGTGAGACGATGTAGGTACAAGAGCTAGTCAGCCAGTAGTCGAAGAGTATGGTATGAAGTTGGAGTCGAGTGGATTGTTGGTGGTGACATGATGTGATGATTATAATTGTAAAGTTTAGAAGTGTTCATACAAACATACATCTTTTTATGAATGTACTACGTTTTATACGGTGTGAGTGATTTTAAACGACTCTCTTTTTGGCAAAAGTTTAATTAGATAAAAGACAGATACAAATTTTCTAATTGAGAACTAAGGGTTAAAAAAGACTTCAGTTGGTTTTCAATGCATAAAGTTCATCGTTCGTAAATTATTACTAAATAGGGGTCGTATAGAAAACTATTGATTGAAGAAATGTATAAATTTCGATGGAAGCAGTCTTATAGCAAATTTACTGCACATATAATACAATCACCTTGAGTTTTAATCTCTCAAAAGTTGTTTTTTTAGAAAATAGGGTCAACTCTTGGTAAAGTGTAGAGTTTGTTAAGTAGAATCCAAAAAACGTTACAACTCTGATACAACATAAAAATTTTTGGCCTCTTCTACCTAGAAACACTTTCAGTGCAAATATCTCCAAAATTATTTGATATACAAAACTAGTCATCTTTTACATAGGTTGAGTGGGTTCAATTCCTGCTCAATTGCACTGTTCTTGCTAAGATTACGGTAAAAAATGTTAATCAAGTGTAAACTGAAATACCATTTTTAGTAAAAGAAAAAAATACTACCTATATATTATTTATGTTTGTTTACTAAATTTGGTATGCTAATTTTAAACGTCAAAATCATTTCGATTATTTTAAGAAAATATTATTTTGGATATTTACTATGATACAATGGTATAAACTTATAAAGGCAAATAACTTAACTAACCGAGTTAATAATTATTAAAGAGAATTGAAAAATTCAATGGGACCAGGAATTGACTTCAGGTCTCTTGGAATCTTGCTAAGCGTCTAGAGCACGTATAGCCCAGTTGGTTAAAGCGTTTGACAGGAATCCAAGGCACACGGGTTCGATTCCTATTTTGTATCAGTTCCTTTATATAAGAAAAAATACTATTTTAATATAACCAAGGACGCTTTCATTGAAACATGGACTAAAAACAAAAAAATGATTTAAATATAAAGTAAACTTTAATGGATATTAAACATCTCGTGCTATTAATTAAATTTTATTTTGCATTAAAATTAATATTGTATTTTTTAATTAAAGTTTCAATAAAAGCCCGTTGCCCTAGATTTTTTAAAGCTTTACAAGAGAGACGATATTTTTATTTCACCAATAAATTTTATAGCATGTAAATATTATAAATGTATATTTTATTACTTTTAAGGGTATTGATTTGTATTTCCGAAGAATTCCTATAAATATAAAAGGGTGTATAATAAATTTAAAACTGTATTAAGAAATTATATAGTAAAACAATGTCCATATAATTTGTGAATTTGACAAAACCTATGTACTATTTGTATCTTTGGTAAATAAATTATTATTATTATTATTATTATTATAATACAGTATGTGGAAAAGCATTCAACCATAATATTGATCATATATGTATATAAAACTATTGTGCTATAAACCGTTATAACTCGTTTTACGTAACAGATAAACGAACGAGCTTCAATTTCTCTTCATAATATCGCTCGTTCACGTTTTTTTTTTCTTTCTTTTATTTCCATTTAAAAAATATGCATTAGAAACTATTGTAATCAAGTCAATAAATCAAATATTGTCTCGAAAATTTGTCAAATGTACGCCCGATGTACCTAGTACCCGATTACTATGGTATAGGTTTCTGTATAACCATAACTACGATTTGAATGAAAATTTTTGCAAAACATTACATAAATCACAAGATTTCCTAATTCTATTGCTACTGATAAAACAATTTTGGTGTAAGAAAAAGCAGAGACACGTTTCCAAAATAAAAATAATCTTCCAGTATCTTTGCGAAAATATTAATTATAAAAGACAGAAAATTAGCTTTGATAATATAATTTATTAACTTTCCAGTATAGGAAATTATTGTAGTGGGTTCGATTTTCGAAATCGAAATTTTCGACAGGTGTTTACGTTTCATGGACAATGACAAAGCATAAAAACCAATTTGGAGAAGAAGTATGTGTGTGCGTGTGTGTGTGCTCACGTTCGTGATCACTTTTTTCCTGATCGATATTTCGCGAACAAAAAAGGATTTTGACTTCATTGAGGTGTCGATCGAAGCGTATTAACGGCAATATGATTCGAAAAGAATTTCATAACATGCGGTCAAGACGTTTCGAGTCGGTCGAGTTTTTATTTTTCATAAATAATTATTATGCTTGAAAGTACTTCGTGTGGAACGCACCAGACGCTACCCGCGGCTTGTTTTGATTCTAATTTCATTCCAGCCCCAGTCGATCTTTCTAGTTTATTTTAGAGAAACAAATGTTTTGATTAAAAATGTGTTACAAAGCATGCGTACTTTCCATAACAATCAATGTGAGGGGCATTCACAGAGTCCCGATATATTTTTTGGACTAAAAACTGGTCTTAAAGTGTTATTGTTTGCATATTCATTCCAAAGTTTTCAGCTAGATTCAAAAAATTTTTCTTACGAAATTGATATTTTTTCGGAAAAAAACTTCTTGTGAAATCATTAGCATCGTTTTTTATTTTTGTTATTTTTATTTGAATTATATTCATAAAATCTAACCCATGTTTTTATATAACGTAATAAACCAAGTATTAAGATATACCTGACCTAAGTTGTGTTACAGTAGGAATAGTCTTGTCTATATGGTAATATACAAATATCTTACGTTTACAGGTACAGCCTTTCGAAAGTTCACCTTTGTGACTTTGGGAATTCTTGGAAGATTATAAATTTGAATTAGTTTTGTTCAAAGATTCTTGTCTCTATTAACTATTGATTTCATGTGAAACTTCACATTTACATGAGTATGTTCTCCAAGTTCGTTATAACGTCGTTATCGTCGAAGTAAAATTCAATCAAGTTAAGTGTATTGCTTGCTTTAAATAAATAAAAATAAAAAAACCCTTCGAATGAATGCAAATAAAATATTTCCTTAATGTCATTTAGGTCAAACGTAATGTATAGTATAATGTAACTATTTAAATAAGAAATTTGCTAAAAATGTTTCATGGGTATTCAAAGTTTACCAATATTACAATATATGAGCGGACCCGGTCTTATAATATAAAAAACCAAAACTATAATTAATTACCAGAGCAATTCATTATAACAGTCCCAACCGAATACCTCAGAGTTTTTTCGAAAAACTGAATCAAATTAAAGCTGAAAGAGAGGATCTTTCGATTATCTTGAAATAAACCTTGACTTCCAAAGTAATTTATAAATTAATGTCCCAGACTGATAATGTGCATTGGAAATTTTTTAATTTTGTCTCTTTACGAATCAGCAGATGCAAAGGTTGGGTGAAAATCAGTAATGAGCCATCAAAAATTCAGTTAGTATCCTTAAAAAAACTTTTTTTATGTAACGTAAGGTTTTTTCATAGAATTGTACAAATTGTAAAACTGTATGAAAATATATTTTCAATTTTAATGCTAAAAATGGACTCAAACACCGAAACAAGAAAAAGAAGACACCGAATAATACGTAAACACGGTGAACTCTACACACAGCTTTGTAGTATTAAATTAAGCGGATAATAATATGTTCAATGAATTCATACTATTTTAATATATTTAATACAAGTATATTGATTTCAATTTAATTACAAATTAGCGTACTACATATTATTTTCATCTCCTAATTAATAATTATTATGACGTCGGTATATAATATCTATAAATATTTAATGAGTTATATGTAAATGATGTAATAGATAATATTTTACAACAATTAAAACGTTGTAATTAATTGCTAATAACAAATATTATATTGATACTTAAAATATTCATTAGGATTATTAAATAATTAAGTTCAAGGTCAATTTTAATTCAAATTTGACGTTTATGTATATTACATACTAATAATAAACATTTATTATAAATTTAAATTATAAATTAAGATATTTTAGAATTGAAATAAATGTACACATCTTGATCAGAGTATCATGATGCGAATGGTATAGGCACGACTAGTCAGGCTTATTGTGATCAGTTTACTGTATATGTTAGATTCGTTACGCTAGTTAATAAAAAAAAAAAAAAACTTAAAAACAAGTGAAAACAAACAATTGACTGAGTTAATTGTTGAAATACCATTTATAGACAGAGTTGATTACGCAATCGTTTGTTTTTTTACATCATATCAGCAAAGAAAGATATCCAAACATATATATATACATACACACTTAACTGATAATCCCATATAATACAAACTATATAATTTGCATCTAATTTGCGATTTCCCGGGTGAACAGTGATGTTAACGAAAAAATGTTTCAAAGAAAAGTAGTTTTTTTTTTTAAAGGAACATTTTTTCAAGATGGGTCCTACGGTCTCAAGGCCCAAATGACCTATGTTGCTCATTTACGAACTCGACCTTACTTTTTAAATCTTAAACACGCTTAAAAAATTTCAGCTTAATATCTCTTTTCGTTTTTAATTAATCGTGATGATAGACGGACAGACAGACAGGCAATCAGAAATGGACTAATTAGGTGATTTTATGAACAACTATACCAAAATTTTGTACATAGTATCAATATTTTTAAGCGTTACAAACTTGGGACTAAAGTTAAATCTAAAATTACCGAGAAATGCAAAATGTATCGAGGGATTACGTTAAACCTGCAAGGTAGTGTACCACCAGAATAATTAAATGTTTATAATTAATTACTAATACAGTTATTTATACGAAAGGAGCATAGTTCTTACCGGGTATCCCATGACACCGCTCGTTTTATTATTCTTCAGCTTATCTCCTTTGTAACAAAGTACCGTCATTTCAATACAAATGCTGACGATATCTGCCGAGAAATACAGAATGATTCAAGGATCATTTGCCTCTAGGCACAAACTACATGTCAGCCTATATACAATAGGTAAGCTATAAATAGTAAGTATGTGTGTTAATCATTATGTATGTATATTAATCTGTACTGCCATACATATACAGGGTCAGCCAACATATAGAGTACATTGAGTATTTTAAGTTGACCGCCTTAATTTAATTTAATATTTTCATTGGATATACAAATATCCAATAGTAGGAGATTTTTGTAAATAATAAAAAATATCTATTTTCAAATATATTATCTGTCTCATTGTAAAGCAATAAAGCAATAAAGCAATAAATATTTCATGTTAAAACGAATCAATAAAGGTTTCTAAATGATCAATTACAATTTTGAATGATTCAAAAATATCCTACTATTTAAAAAATTTTGTATAAGGGTAAGCCCTTATGTATGTAAACTCCGCCTCCATGTACCAGTTATATAGATTAACCCGGTATAGAGGTATACATGTAAGTAAGTATATAATAATAATATAATCATCTATGTTATATGTAGTCTAAATGTATGTACTATGTATGTACAACAACATAATAAGTTGACAGTCAACCAGGCTATTGACTCCTTCACATTGTAGGTGACATCTTAACTACTACAGGGGTCACATGTGGGTGACATACATCACATCATATCATACTTGTACTTACTACACACTTAGACGTAGAAACGAAGGAATAAAGTTCGAAAAATTTGAGTCGAATTTGAATAAGGTTTTCGGCGTTCGATTTTTTAGAGCGTCAGGAATTTTTTTTACCTAATTAGATTTATGAGAAATTAGACATTAGCACAGTTAATATGCAAAAATATGATATTAGCGTAGTTAATATGCATTTTATAATCGAATTTTAAATTGACTGTAAATATTAAGTTCACAATTCAGTTAATAATGATGGAAAACATTTCAAACTTGTTACACGGGGGTTTATGAGGTCGCTGAATACGAATATCCCGACAGAATTGATTTCAAAGGTACCCGGTGCCCAGGGAAACGGTTAAACGTGGCGTCCTGGAGTTTTCGAAAATACGTCATATAATCAGTCCAAACTCGAAACTCGGGTGTTTTTGGGGTCGCTGAAAACGAATACCTTGACTTATTTGATCTCAGGGATACTTGGTGCCCAAGGTGAACCGTATCCCCGCCGCCTCCTCGAGTTTTCGAGAAATTCGTCATATAATCAGTTCAAACTCGTTTTTGGGGTCGCTGAACACTCCAGAAGGCGACGGGGATACCGTTCATCCTGGGCACCAGCTACCTCTGAAACCAATTCTGTCACAATATTCGTATTTAAGGACCCTAAAAATCCTGTATAACAATTTTGAAATGATTTTTTGATGACTATTTACCAAATTGTGAATTTAATATTTATAGTCAATTAAAAATGCAGTTATAAAATGCATATTAAATACGCTAATTGCATATTTTTAATTCCTTATAAATCAAATTAGGTTACAAAATTTCCTGACGCTCTAACGAATCGAAAGTCGAACACCGCATTCAAATCAGACTTACTGCTTAAATTTTTCGAGCTTTGATCATTTTTAGTGCTTCGTTTCTTCGTCTAACACTTTACACTTACGTCTACATACAAAACTTTATATGACTATTATTATATTTATATGCATATATGTGTGTATGTTGATTAGGATTCAGTATCACAATGAATTCGTATATCTGAGAAATCACTCATCTGTGAAGGTCGATTATCTGAAGGATTGTTTTTCAAAAATAAATTTGAATGTGTAGATTAAAACCATACTTTTTTAGCAACCATCTTGGCATTCTACGATACTGATGGAGATAATAAGGGTGATTATAAAGGTGAAGATAGAATTCTAAAAATAGCTCCATTATTGACGAAGAGGTTACCCGTTTGTTATCGTACCACACTGAGCAAAAGCTGCATAAAATCGGCCACAAAAAGTGATATCACTCGCATCAGCCCGTAAATGAAAGGATTTATCATACACATTATGACCCTGTTATTAATACCAGCTATTCTAATCTTTTTTCTAACGCGAAATTAAATAGAAAACATACTACGGCGTTGTACTTTCTAAATCTGTTACCAATAATGATTCTTTCCGAAAACTGTTTTTTAAACCCTTGAACTATAAAAAAGAGGTGTTATAAGTTTGATCCCTATTAGTGTGTAATTTTTTTGGTTTCGTTTAAAAGTTAATTTTACGGAGAGTGTTCTTAGCTTAGCTTTGTCCGAGTTTAGGGTTCCGTACCCGAACAAATTTGTCGGGGAATTCTAAATTTTATAAATTTCGCTTGTTCTTACGAACCTTTTCACTTAGCCTGCGATATTTTTAACTATGGCATTTTGTGTATAACAACATATATCCCATTCAACTAATATAGTGTATAAGTGTTAATTAATATTTCATTTATATATCATCATGTATATAGAATTTTAAAGAAGTTTTATGTTTAACACACATCGGTACTTCATTTCATTCTTCTAGCTCCGTATTGTAATATAGTTTATTATTTTTTAATTAGTTTATTTAATTTTGTTAGAAATCCATTACAAAAATATATTATGAAGCATTATAACTAGTATAGGATTAAAACTGAGTACATACTTGTAAATTGTTTAATGAGTATTTATGTCAGTGGAAGCTGTTATATTAGTTTTTTTAATTTAAAATTTTTAATTTATAATATTTATTAATCAGGGTTTGAAAATAGAAACAGAGTCAATACAGATATTAAATTCAACTAGTGTTACTTAGAGTCGAAATCTAACGTCTTGCTAAGTTTCAATGTGAAAAGTTTCGATCGTTTCTTTAATCTAAATGTTCGTTTCTTTAATTTTACCGTCTCCAGATTTCTGTTTTTATAGACTACACACTATATATATCCGACTTAACTTGCTTTTCTGCTCCTATAAGACTTATGTATGCATCCTAGATGGGACCATCCTAGATAGACACTTTACTGTTTATTAAGGCCCTCCATTTTGTCATTTTGGAGGTCACTGGAAAAATTTATTTAGTTTTCTAAGCAGAAACTGAGGGGAGACTTTGTAAAATCTCACAGTATTATTCTAAAATACTGTGAATACACTACGCTTTTCAGTTAAAAGATTCAGCTATTATACTGAAGAGCGTATGTTGAATAGAAGCTAGCTGCCACTTGAAACTGCTTCGGCGGATCAGTTCCTTTCGATCTGGCTTCAGTTTTTCCAAGCTCAGATACCACACAGCTTATCCTTCAACGTTTATGACTCCCTAATCTTATCTAAAGTTTTCACTACTACATGCAATACACACATCTGTGGGTATGTTAGATCCTTCCGATAGGTCAGCATCTCAAATGCTGTATAACATTGTTGTTTGAGAATTAACTAAAGATCTTAGCGTTTATAATTTAACACGAATGAACCAAGATATTCCGCATTTTAATTACCTGGTACTTGCATAAGGTACCGTTATTTATTTAAAGATTGTTGCGTTATTACCTAAAATAATAGGAACACACACACAAATTTCCAAGTAAATCTAACGAACATTAGCTCTTAAACTATCATTATCTGAAGTTTTAAACATTTTATTTTACTTCTATTTTAAATTTGCAAATTTCCCCTTGCTACTGCGCATACAAAACTCAGAAACAATCAATTTGTTAAAAAGTTAGCTCATCTCTAACCGCAAAATGATAATAAAATTTAAAATAAAATAAACGCTGTGACTAACATTCAGAGACTTTTTTAATAATTGTAATTATTTGATTAAAAATTTTTTATCATGATTCAGAATCAAATATTATAATTTAGTGTACATATTTTTAGAAGTCGGAAATTAATAATGCTTAAAATATTACAATGAACATATGCTTGTTTAATTGTAATATTAATGGTTTATATGATTCATGAACCATGTCGTTGAATTTCAGGAAATTGTCATCAAATGACAAAACATTGCGTATATGATATATACAATTCATCAAAACTTAATTAGTATTTGTTCAAATGAGAGTATGACTTTCACTTTAGGATTTAAAGTGTTTCCTAAGTATATTACTACCGGCAAACTTGTCGGTATCGTTATGTCTTTTGTCATTTAGTAAGAATTATGTTATTTTAAAGTAGTTTGTAATTAATTACAACAGTTTTGAAAGAAATAACAAGCGAAATTTACAAAATTTAAAAAACCGCCGACAAATGCGATTTATTCCATGTAAACCGATTTTTTGAAACTTCGTTTCGTTTAGGGGCTACGATGCTACTGAGAAACACATAGACGCACAGATAAACACTTTAGACAAAGATCAAAAGACATCAGATGAGATGAAAAGGGTGCTAAGAGAGCTATCATTTTTTGGGAAAATTTTTGGAAATATTTTAATTGAAATTGAAATATTTGAGTTGACTTCGTTCTTTTGAATTATTGATTTGAATAACCTAATTATTTTCCATTTCACTTTTCAAAATGAATTGAGCCAGGTTTTTCTGACCATTCATTTCCTTAGTAATAATTTATTTGTTTAAATTATATATGCCTTTTCTAAACTGGATTGATTTTGAATATCATCACCAATTTTTTAGTTTTTTCGAGTACAAAACTCTAAGCTCGCACTTGCAACATACTTAATAACACTCTCCGTTAAATTACCTTGCAAATGAAAATTAAAATCGGTTCATCCGTCTAGGCACTAGGATGCCACAGACAGCACACACACATAGTGGTCAAACTTATAACACCCCTTTTTTTAATCCGGGGGTTAAAAATGATCATTGATGTTTGTTACAGACTTTTAAATTTTTAAAAGACTCCACACATTACATTAGGATCAAGCTTAAATCCATAAGTATCTAATATTACACTTATATCTGTTAAGAAAAACTTTTAAGTGGGGGCCCTGCTCCATTGATGCCTGGATAGAATTTTTCCTGAGATCTTGTTCCCGTTCTTGATGGAGGGGAAAACATATTTAACAGGTTTCATGACAATAAGTGTAAAATCACATATTCGATACTCATTACCAAAGAGATTCTTTGACTTTGAAATTAAACTTGTAATAATTCTTTCTTCGACGTCACGATATGGAATTCACATTTTTACTCTTCACGAACAGTTCTCTCTTTACATAAAAATGGCAATTGATCTCAAAGTAAAATAAATCTTGTAATTCTAACAGATCATGGAAGAGACAACATGTAGTGTTTTTATTTTATTTTATGTTGTTATATAAATTGAAGACGAAGAACTAATACGTTAGGCGATTCATCGATTTAAAACGTGAACAAAATATATAATTGATTGAAAAAAAAATACAAGCAGGAAGAAGCCGAGATAAATATTTTATTCAACACATACAACACACAAATATAAAAAAAGAATAGATATAAGGATTGTTTGCAATAAATAATTTAGAAAAACGGTTCTTGTAGAATAGTTTAAACGGTTTAGATAACCAACCATTCCCAAAAAAAAATATTTATACGGAATAATGTATTCAAAAACATTTTATAAGCATTGAATAGATATTTGTTTTGTTACTTCCTTGTACAGCACGAATGACACTTTCAAAAGTCCCTCGGATTCAATACTTAAAATACGAGTAAGACAGAGATACAACATTCTTTTCTACCTATCTCATTACTATTAGAGAAACTAAGATAGGTAGAAGAGTCGTATACCCGTCTCGCTTCCTCCTCTATGAGCAATGTGGACTTGGATAAAGAGGCACATAATAAAGTTTATGGCACACAATAAAGTTACAACAAAGGTGACTTCGACTTAAAATTTTAACTAGCCCATGCCTGTTGTACAGAGCACTATAGGTAACACCTGCGCGCCACGAGTACATTTTGACAATTAATTTAGGAAAGAGATTTGAAAGGCTTTTATCAAGATTACATTCATATTTTTACCCGACTGTCAAGGCGTGGTTATGTTTTTCGCGCGTATCTTGTATGAATAAATGTATGTATGAATAAATGTATGTATAAATTTCTTTATTACCTCGTATCCAAAGATGAATTAGGGCAGTTAAGGTATCGATATATTCGTTTAAAAAACCCAAGATTCCTGAGATCGGTGTTTAAAAAAAAAGACAAAATGGCGAATTTTTGGAACGAAATAGTAATAAGTTTACAACAAAACTTAACCAGACCAATCTAGCAGAGTATGAAAATAAAGAAAATTTAAAGGAGGCTACAAATATACGCATAAGTTTACGTTTAAATTTAATGAGGAATAAAAAATGGGGTTAAAAGTTTTAAAATAGTATATATTATAAAACGGAATTTCTAGTTCTTGGACACTAAAACGTCTAAAATAAAATAAAGAATTAAAAAAATCAGAAACCCGATTATGTTAACTAAAATCTGGAAGGAAAAAAACAAGTACAATACTGTACTCGCTTCTTTTTTTCAGATTTTATTTAAAATAGTCGGGTTTTTGCAGCAACTCTATTATAGTTTGAGTTTCAACCACTGGAAGCCCTGGCCTAAATGAATCAGATTTTTCATTGAAGCAGATGTTGTTAGATATGTTCTTGACAATAGCACCTTAAATTTCTATCTCTAATAAAATTTTCTTTCTCTAATAAAATGAATATCTCCAAAATAAACAGTTTTTTTCTAGAGAAATAGTCATTTTCAACAAATCTCTTTCGGAGTGACGTCTGTATGTGCGTATGTGTGTATTCATTTTCTTCACTAGTTTATAAGAAGCAAACAAGGGAGTAGTTTGATGTAAACATCATATTATGTTTTGTAAGTTTAATTTTTTCGGATTTCTTCAGCACATATCTCGTATATAAAAAACAGGAAAATACAAAATGAATGATAAATTAAATTAACGAGGTGAAGGACTTTTGTTGGATAAAATTATTTTTTTCGGGATGCTTTCTATCTATTATTTGATTTTTATCATTGTCGGAGCAATGCAATGTAATAAATGGTACCGAATGGCATTAAAAGTTATTTTATTACTTCTTATAATTTAGTAAAGTGAAAATTACTTGTTAATCGATTGATTTTTTTTAACTAAACTTAGTTCTTAGATCGAAATTTTAGAAATTGAGGAGAAATATCATCCCGAAGATACGAAAGTCATTTTGTATCACGGATGTGGTCCAATTTATAACTAATGACAAGATTTCATCAAATCGTAGATATCATTAAAATAATGCAAATTTCTGTATACATTTACAGGCAGCAAAGCATCCTTTTCTAGATACAAGATGTTGGCAATTTAGAAGAAAAAGGATACATTTGTGACTAATGCCAAAATGCCAGCTGAGAACAACTTAAAATATGATAATATGAGCTAAGAATTTTACATGGTTTATGGTTGACTACTTACTTTATTGCAAATAAGGTAATATTAAGCAATTCACCTCTCTTTGGGTTATTTCCAACTGTTTAGGCAATATTCACAACAATATTTTGCTTTTTTTAATGTCGATCTGGAAAAGGCATTCAAAATGTGGTTTTTGACCCCCAAACTAAAAAAAAAGGTGTTTGACCGCTATGTGTGTGCGTCTACTGTGTGTCTGTCTGTCTGTCTGTCTGTGGCATCGTAGCGCCTAAACGGATGAACCTAGTTTGATTTTTTTGGTTTTGTTTGAAAGGTAATTTGTTGGACAGTGTTCTTAGCTATGTTTCAAGTGCAAATTTAGGGTTCCGTACCCGTAAAATCTAAAAATTGACGATGATAATCCAAATCGGCTCAGTTTGCATCAAAGAAAAAGGCAATTTAATGGACAGTGTTGTTAGATATGTTTTAAATACGATTTTAGGATTCTGTACCCGAAAAATTTGTCAGGGGTTTTTTTAAATTTTGTAAATTTCACTTGAAATAAATTTGTTTTCGTTGAAATGTAAATTATTGTAAAATTTCGACGACATCCTTCATTTTTATTTACTGAATAAAATGTAAATTTACTAATGTACATTTTTTATATGGAAAATAAGTACATATTATTTGTTTGTTCACACATACATTACATTATCGAATGTTATTCTACGGATATTGCATGAACCGATAATTTACTACGTGAAAATTACGTGCGCCTATGCAGGGAATAATTGAAATACGTTATATAGGTAGTGCACGTGCAGTTACACTTATAGCTGGTATGTCTGTATATTTAATTTCCTTTTACAAAGAATGTAAATAAAAAACATATCCTGTAGCGTTTACGTTCGTTTTTCATTTAATTTTTTCCCTTTTATAGTTTAAATATATCCAATGAGAAGTGTCATTTTAATATCACACTTTTAATTGCATCAGGAAAAACAAAAAAGTTGATTGTCTCAATAATTATACACAATAAAAAATTTTTGTAATTTAAATTTTTCTGTGTCTTTTGAAGGGTAGGTTAATAATTATATGTTTTTTTTTCAAGATATTTAAATGACACTGCTTATTGGAAAACTCTATACAAGTTTCTGTTTTAAAGTAAAATGGATGAAAACTTTTATATACAATGTTTTTACTGTTTTGTTGAGCTTTTTCTTGGATATTGATAGTTTAAACAGTTTCAGAACTGCTATTTTATAAAAAAATTATCTTTGTAAAAAAGCCAAAGGTATTTAAAGTATTTAAAATGTATATTGAAGGTTTATATGAATGATTTGCCAATTAAGTTGGAAAAGCTTATTTGTCTGTATTTCAAATTAACTCTTCTTGCAGTATATAATAACCCAACACATTTTACTATTTGGGTCATCTTCGTTTCAAAAACTTACCAACTACCAATAGAAGTATAAATTTCAGCTTACACATACCTGAAACAAACAAAAAAAACATTTAATAATTTTACTTTTTCTCTGCTATAGTATTTACAGCAATGAATATAATACGACCAAAGAACCAAAGCCATATAGTCGCTGAAAGGAAGCATTGAATTTCGAAAATTTGAACAGTGAGACGGATTTCAATTCGGTTTTCTGCATTCGATTCATAAGTGCGAAAGGAAATATTGTAACCTAATTTGATTTATAAAAAATTAAAAATATGCAATTATCATAAATGGTATGTATTTTATAATTGCATTTTAAAGTGACCGTTAATATACAAAATTCACAATTAGGTTAATAGTGATGGAAATGAGTCTAAACTTGAGGTCGCTGAACACGAATATTACGGTAAAATTGGTCTCCGAGGTACCTGGTGATCAGGTTGAACAGGGAATACCATTCACTATGGGCAACAAATTCTTTCAATGTAGGTCGCCCTATATTAGCTCAGTTGGTTAAGGCGTAACCAATTCCGTCCGCGATATGCTTAGGGTAGCGGGTTGGATTCCCGCTGTCTCAACAAAATTAATTTAATTAATACATTTTATGGGCTGGTGTAGTGCATGGCATATGCATGAAGGAGGTGCACTCAGCTTCTGAAATTATATGGTATCACTCTATAGCCTAAGGGTGTCCTTCGTGGACAGCCAATATCACTTAACCTTACGTACCAAAGTATCATTCATTGGTGGTTACCAAAATATCAGTTGATTTTGAATTAATTTATGCAATCCAAAAGTGTTAATTGGTTATTTTAATGACAAAATATAGAAGGTTGTTAACAACAAAAATAAAATTAACCAACAAAAACTAAAACCACCAATTAATTTGTCCAAAAAAAAATTAGTAAAATAAAAATGAATGGACTGCCGTAACTAAATACATATTTTTGTAATTTGACGCCTAAATTGATCAGACACAATGTTAATATTTCATTCAAAAAGAGAATTATAATTTTTTGATTTTCTCACACTTATTATATTCTCAGTGTTGTTGTTGTTGTTATTTTTTTTCGCTTGCCATTGTTTTCTTTTCTGTATTTTTTGATAAACGTTTTTGTCTATTGAAATAACAAAAGAATTGTTTAGGAAATAAACAATTGTATTAAACGTTTTGAGAGAGATGTCAGATAATATAGATTTTATATCTACATTTAAGTGAAAATCTCACGTACAAAGAACTTACAAGAACACATATTTGTTGTAGATAATTGCGTCGAAGTCTTTATCATATTTGTATTATACCAATTATTATTTCGTTGGTGACAATTACGTCATATATTTTTGTATGACTTTGTTTTGTTTAACATAATCAATATTACTTTCAACATAAAGTAGCACTTTAAAATTTAAAATTGTTAAGAGCTTAAAATGTTATCATACTCAACGATTTAGATATTCTATTTTACATTTAGTCCGCCCTCTAAGTTTAGGGTATGTTATTGGCTGGAATAATTAGGTTAGTTTATATTGAAGCGGCTATCTGCGTGGAACATATTGATGCTATCAGCTAAGAGCTATTCAAACACACAAACGGATGTTTGACTTCACCCGATTTTAATTTCGAACGTCGTCAAAGAAAGACTAAATATTTTCTATTGGCAAGAGCCAGATAGCGACAGGCAGTGATGTGGATCTTCGTTTCTTACCCCTCCTCACTGTCACAGCTCCAGCAGTAATCGTGGCGCATTGTTAGTCTCAAAAGGTCACTCTTCCCTTAGTTTGATATTTTATGAACGGTGGGTAATAATTATCCATAATGGAAGTATGCTCTTCGGCGAAAATATGATTCTTGATCAATCAAAAAGAAAACAAGAAAACATTAAAAATTAATGACCATTTTTTTAAAATTTATATTCCATTAAATATTATTTTACAGCTATGTTCTGTAAATCAGTAAAAATTTGAAAATATTAGGTTAAAAAAGTAAAAAAATGCATATATACCAAAAAATATTTGTAAAACCACATTCATAGTAAAATTAAAAAATAAAAATTGATGAAATGGTATGTCACACATACATCGTCAATATTCTTGCATAAAAATTTACCGTTTATATTGAAAATTCCAGCGGTAAGTATATGGAGTTTTAGTGAAAATACCTACAGTCAAATTCATATAAGCAGAACCAGGTCAATTTTTTATCACTGCTTGTCATCGAAGTTTATTCATAATGCCTTAGACCTTAGTGTAAAGCTGCATGATAGCGACGTATTTGGGCTCCTTTTTTCTCAATTCTGCTTCGAAAGTGACAGAAAAATATGATAGCTACAGAGAGAAATCGTGGCTGCAACCAAAAATGGTAAACTAATGTTGTCTGTGTTATGGTCTATTTATGCGACTCTTTAATATAAATGTTCGTAAATTAAAGTCGGTTCAAGGACATGAAGAAACTTCAAACATTTATAAAATATTTGTGAATGATTGCAGTTAGTATAGTTAAAAAGCCGGGTGCATTGAAAAAGTTGGGAAACAGCACCGATTTTTTGTAGGACCCAAGGAATATTCAGCCAACTTAACCTAGTCAAAGGAGGACAAGGAGCCCCAGCGGAAGACATATGCAGACAAAAATTTTATGAATTGCTTATTTCAGATTAAAATTCTGATCTTGTAAATATTTTTGGCTGCTGAATACAAATTCCATGTAGTAGATATTACACGGATTCTGCCATGTCTTCCGAAAAACATGCAATTTTTGGCAGTAACTAAAAATTAAATATGTTTTTCCGAACGTCGTTAATATTTGATAATTATTTTTGTGCCGGTTTTGTGCCGAAAAATGACGATTTTCGGCAATGTGACAGACTTTGTGTAATCTGACATCACATTCTTATTCAGCGATCAAAAACACTTACTAGATGACAAATCTAAGCAAAAATAAGCATTTCAAAAAAAATTTTCACTGTATTACGTTAATTTGGCTGAGTGAAACTTGGAGTCTTATAAACATGTTACAAAATTTTGCTAAAAATCGGTGCTGTTGCACAATTTTCCAATTTATTCTTTTCCAGCTTTTTTCCAGCTTATTCACTGCATTAAGCATGCTCAATTTATGCGAAATGTAAATTAAATTAGATTATGCCAAGGCAAAATTGAAAATAATGATTTTCCGCAGTGTGAAGGAAGTATTTTAATTATTTATCATGCAAGTTTCAAACAGTTTCAAATTACATTAATAATTGTAAAATAATACGTCAATATAATATTATTAAAACTTTATACATAGACACAGCCCGATTCGATCCCGACCATCATCACCACTTCCACTTTGAACTCTTCTATACATAGATACTATTAAGTTTTGAGAAACTTGAATACACTTGATAATTGATTTCCGACCTATTATTTTATATAGTCAGGTTAATTTAACTAAAGTGTACATACAATTCAATAATAAAATTTATAACTCTCAATTTTGTGGTGGTGTAACGTTCGTTTCTTATTTTAAATTAACTTTAATTTTCAGATTATTATCTTCTTTTCTTGTCGATTTTTTTCTATTTTAAACTTTTTTAAATTCCCGATAGTAAGTTAATTTTTTTAATCTCGTAAAACAAAATCCATGAAAAATCATTCGATCGATTGGCAAACAGTTGTACTTTGCGATTGTAGTGAATATTTATCTAGATATTGGGAAGAAAAACAACTTTTCTATTTTTAAATAGTTATTCCTTTAAGACACTTAATTTGATAAAAAAAACTAGGTTTTCACTCTTAAAATTGAATTAAAAATTGTTATGAAATAACTTATGCGAAAGCATCATATTGCCAATTTTATTTTTATCCTTACACTGTTAAAAATGTTTTACGGGCTTCAAAATATGTTCTTAGCATGATACCCAGTAAATATTTTCTTGGTTCAAAAAATTTTTGTAAGCAGTCGAATACTTATTTTCTTGAATTAAGTATTGAGTCGTTGACCCAAGAACTACATACTTGTTATAAAAACATCCAGAGGCAACCAAGGAAACGTATTTACTCTCCAAGATAGTAATTTTTTACAGTGTATTAAATTATGCTAATAATAAGAACTAAGAAAATAGTTTGAAGTTATAACCATCGTGTCGGTTCGAATATAATAAAAAGATCAGAATAAAAAGATTATCAGAAAGTTATTATTCTGGGTTCTAAAGCCCAAATCTATTTTCTTGTTTTCCTTGACGCTATTAATTCTCTATAATAAAACTCTTTTGTTGAATATAAATTTAATTAATAAAGTTTAATTGTTAATATTATCGTGATGCTATACAAGATGTTACTTATTTAATTTTTGAGCATTGTATTTGCAGAATATTTCAAGGATGAAGCATTTTGAGCTGTCAGACGTCTAAACATCCTGTTCTGTTAAACAGAAATTATGTTGTTTTCTCTCTCAATGTACACGACTCAAAGGTGGAGAGAAATATTATTATTTATCGAATTTCTAAGATTTTCTTTACGGTCACCGTTCAGAGAAAATATTTAAACAAATAATGAAATGTTTGTTTTCAATTTTATTAAAAATCAATGATTTCTCGAAGATTTCAAGATACCGCAAAATGAGCATTGCCTTTTTGGGCACAAATCTCGAGAATGATAATTTTAAACCGGTTGTAGACGGTGGCATCGTTTTCGTGATGTTAAACATATGGGAAGAAAAAATTATTCATTTAATTTTTACGATTTTCGAAAGGTGTTCCAAAAAATTGGAAAATATTTTACACATGGATAATTTCGATCCTAAAATTATAAAAACTGCTTGAATTAATTAAAATAATTACGTTAATTACGAAAATTGCATTTAGAGGAACCGTTTTACGAGTATTGATAAATTTAATAATTGCAGTTTAGCATCGAAAGTTTTTCATGTTTGAATCGTAAAATTACTTTCGACCCTCTCTACTAACTACGATAATTAATCACTTGAATAAAATATGCTGTATTTATGATTTGAGGCAGATTCTGTATTTATGATTTGAGGCTTTACATATTTTAATACCAAATTTATGTTTAACCAAAAAATTTCAATCATGTAAATATTAAATAATAAAGCCACCACAATTACCGATAATTTTATAGATAATATACAGACTGATCCCAAAATGAAACAAAGTATTTCTGAAAATATGTGGGAAATGTAACTTTCATCACTAGTGCAGTTATGCAGTTCCAAAGCACCAAAGTTCCATACTCGTACGCATACGGAAGTGATATGTTCAGAGCTTTTACATAGGGAGATAATTTCCAAAAATAAACCATTCTGGGTATATGTATCAATGTTTGCATTAATTGCTACTATATTTTGAAACAATTTGTATACTACATTGGGAGAAGTGTAGTACCATGGATGAAAATTAATACTTACGTGTTTTGGAATGCAATTTTTTTTGAAAATAATATAAAAGAAATAGAGTAACGACTCATCTCATAGCACTTCTACACAAAAAAAAAAATTTCCCTGAGAATTAGAATATTGAACATCTATGGATAAAAATCAGTGATTCATTGGTATAAAATAATATTCAAGGTAAAATGTATCCGGGGTTCAATAAACTACCCTATTATATATATTTTTTCTATTGATTATATAATATAATCCAAAATATTATATTTTATAAATAATTTATGGGCTTAAAATAAATAATATATTATTTGTTAGGCTATTTTATATTTTATAATGTTTTTAAAATGTAATAAATTATTATTAGATATTCTGACTTTGATAAATAGTGTTCGTAAATTATTGATAGTGAAATTACATATCATTTTCATTTATGATTTAAACAGGCGTAGCAATATCAAAATTATATAACATTGCGCTAAACATTTAATGGTGGTATGGAGAACGGAATATCTTTCATTTGTTGTAAGGCAAATAAGACACTGTGCTTTGCTAGGAACCATTAAAATTATAAGTGGAGTTAGTCTGTACAAGTGTTCGTGCCTTTGCTCGGGTACAAAAGCACGGCTTTTCATCGAAATTAATCGACAAATTAAAAAGCGACCTTAAATAAAATTTAAAAAAAAAAACCACAAAATTTCTCTACATTCTTGTTTCTAACCCGACTTTAAACTGCGTCTCGAGTGTATAGCAAAACATTTCCAAGTATTTATATTTTCATGAATGTTGGATTAAAAATTCAGCAAGAAAAATTTAATAAAACATTAAAATTCAATTTAAACAATCTCAAATCTTGACTTAAAATTTATAAAAACTAAATAAAAAGTTTATACAAATTATGTTAACTTAATTATTATAAATTGGACGTAATTTTGATTCAAACTTTAGACTGGCCAACCTTTTATTATTGAATATATTTACGTTCTTATATTATTTTTAAAACTCTTTGTATTGTTAACCTATCGAATAAGCTAACATAAAATAGTATTGATTTTTAGACTATTGTTGTAATATTATACACTGTAACATATTAAATAGTCACATATTATAAGGTAAAATAATAGATACATTAATATTAAGGTAAATGTGGTATTAGGAGTCTCATTGAAACATTTGTAGTACTACTTCTTCCCTTTTCTTGAAAATTTTATGCTTCTTTTCATTCTTCTACTAGAAACAATCCGAGGAATAAGTTGCGAAGTTTACTGCTCAACTTTATCCAGTTCTATAGCTCTAATAATTGATTAAGCAATTTAAAATCATAATTTTTTTCGTTATAGTTTTATGTCATGGTTTATGAAACCCATGGGAGACTTTTGTATTCTGATCGATTTAAGAAATAAAACCATTTTCCTATCCAAACAAGGTGAAAATGAAATATACTATCATGTATCTGTAATTTATCCTGCTGTATCACCTTAAATCAAAATTGGGCGCATGGATTATACCGTATTTACCTTATATAATATTATGTATCCAACGTAGAATATATAATTTTCTATTAATAAACTATTTGTTTACCTATTACTGTGTCCTACATAATATCCATTAAAAGTTTTCATAGAAAATCAATATCTACAAAGTGTCGTCCATAAGGGGATTTGTTGTTACACAAGTGAAATTTACAAAAATTAAAAAAATCCCCGACAATTGCGATTTATTCCTGGAGACCGATTTTTGGAAACTTAGCTATAAAATGTTCTCAATCAAGTCGATTCGGCCGTTTAGGGACGATGTCACTGAGAAACACACAGAAGCACAGATAAACACTTTAAACTTACAGCACTCCTTCTTTAAACAATATCAAAGTGATAGTCAAGCACATTAGATGTTAAAAAAGGATACTTAGAGAGCTATCATTTTTTGGGACAAATTTTTGGAAATATTTTTATTGAAATTGAAATATTAAAGCTGACTTTTTTCTTTTGAATTGCCTTATTATTTTACCATTCCACTTTTCGAAATGAATTGAGCCAAGTTTATTTAATCATTCATTTCCATAGTAATTATTTATATGTTTATATATCATGCCTTTTCCAAACTGAATCGATTTTAAAGATCATCGCCATTTTTTTTAGTTTTTTCGGGTACGGAATCCTAAACACGCACTTTAAACATAAAACTAAGAACACTCTTCGTTAAATTACCTTTCCAATGAAACCAACAAAATTAAAACCGGTTCATCCGTTTAGGCGCTACGATGCCACAGACAGACACACACACATAGCGGTCAAACTTATAACACCCCTTTAATGCGTTTAAATATCTCAAAAGTATAATGTATTTTAAATATTTTTTTACACTTAAATACAGCATTTTTAAGCAGTATTTATATTTTTTACTTTGTTATAGCGGTGTAAACAATGAATTAAAAATATAAAAAAAATACATGAATATTCAATATTGCATCCAGTGTCTTGCTAAACCCTCATTGATCCGAGTGAATTAATAATTTTAAAAACATTATTACCGTTTATAACATGATCTAGTTACATTGCAATTTGACGTTTAACCCCTATAAACTCCTAAAATACCACTCAGCAAAGTGATGAATAAAAATTGTTAATAATAATTTTGCGGTCCCAAAAAACAAAATATTTTAAACATTTAGGATCGAACAACTTCGTCACTTTTCCATTACTTTTTCAGCGATATATTTAGTTTTTTTTTAAAACACTGTTTGTGAAATACAATGCTATGGTTGTACTCAATACTTTTTTGTCTATACCTGTTTAATTATAAATCGATAAAATCTCGTATATTGACTTATTTATTTCTATTTGCATGGAAATGGATAGTTTAAATTGTCTCGAACTTGTCGTTTGTAGTTTTTGCAATGTTTTTTGTCAACAAAAAATAAATATGAAATATATTTTAGTTCAAATAAAATTTGTGATACCAAAGTTATATAGTTATATATATAGTTGTAATAAACAAAATAAACAAGTGACGCAAGCGGAGACTAAGTACAATATCTGTTAGCCTGCAAGCAACTTTATATCAAAAGATGGTTGATTTTTCTTTGATATATCAACTTGTGAAACATATCAAAGGCACAAGAAAAAGTACGTATACTTTTTTCTCTTTGCCTTTATTTTTTTTCTTTCCTGATTTAGAAATTATAAGAATAGTTTTCTATTTTTAAAATATCAAAAACAACTCTTTTTTATATTAATCACTTTTGATCATCTGTAAGAGATATTAAAGGTCCAGGAAAATAACTTTATTCACTTATTAAATATTTTTTGGTATCATGAAAATTGTAATTGACAGCCTTGTCCAGAATCTCCAGAAAGCAGAAAAATTGAAATCATTTCTTTCATACAGCGTGAATTTAAAGGGAACAAAATGAAGCAGTTGTTATGTTTTAAACAATAAACTTAAATATTTTAAAATTAATTGAGGAATGAGCAGCAGTCGATAATCTGAATTGAATTCCAAGCTAGATAAACTCATTCGAAATATATTCGAAGAATTTTTCGCTTTGCTTCCTATATTTCAACAAAAACTTGCAAACAAGCACTTATTGCGATCTGTTTGTGTTAATGGGGTCAAGTTAACACGGATCTACGGGGTTTTTGGTTTTTGGGTTAATCTTCATTTAAATAAGGAACGAATTAATTCAATTCTAAAATCTAGTTAGCAAAAATTAGGAAAATTAAAAAAAAAATGTTGTATTCGACAGTTGCCGCAAATATATATTGTCGTGAGAATATTCGACCCCTAGAATCAATTTGCTTGCGTTAATAGTTTTTTTCTACGTTCTAAGACTGTTTTTTACGGCCTGGATATGAATTCTATGAATTCGGCGCTGCCGAAGGCATACTATTAATTTCAGCAACTGTCTTACGGAACGGAACAAATGCATGTCTTTGTGGAAACTCATTATGAAGTTATGTTAGGATAGGTTATATTGGCAGTCCACGAAGGACACACTTAGGTTGTAGAGCCCATTGTGATACCCTATATGTGTTTTACCACCTTTTTGCTGATAATTTCATTTAATAGCTCCTCATTCATTTTTGGAGACTGTGTGCACCTCACGTGCATATATCATGCACTACACCAGCCCATCACAAATATTAATTAAATTAATTTTTGTTGGGACAGCGGGAATCGAATCGTCTATCCTAGGCATACCGCGGACGGAATTGGTTACGATTTTACCAACTGAGCTACTAGGATTGAGTATGAAGTAAATGGAGGGTAAATTTTTGTAATAATGTTTCTTTTTCCACGATATACAAGACATTTAAGCTTGTTAGATGTGTGTTTACACCACTATTAAATTTTAATATAGTTTATATAATAAAATTTGTCAGTGTTTATTTTTGAAGTTTTCTAAGTGCAATGTAATTTATATGTTTTTATATACCTCCGTTGATAATATATCGAAGAATGCTATACTGAGGTTAATGTAATTCTATATCGTGTGCGCTTACTTACAGTGTAAATATGTTCTATATTAACTAACTCTTTTTATATGCGATTTAGAAAATGTATACTTGAAGTGGAAACTATAATTTTCGATAAAAAGTAGTGCAAAAGAAAATGATTGATAATGTTATATCACGGTTCTGTTTATCATCTTCTATATACGAAGTAGAAATTGTATTTTTTTTTGTCAAATTTAAAATAAATTTTAACTTTTATATGTTTAGTTCGAGATTCTTTGTCATCGCAAAAATAAAGTTTGTTAATAGATGATATTTGGGATACGGTAGCGTAAGATTGCCGTAGATCCTTTCGTAAATAATTGTTATATTACTTTTTTAGGAAATATCGTTTCGTAAATAATTGTTATATTACTCTTCAAGGAAAAACTTGGTTTTTAAATGGGCAACTATATTATCACTATGTAGATAAGTAAAATTTAGAAAATTTAAAAGACCCCCGACAAATGCGATTTTATTCTTGTAAACCGATTTTTGGAAACTTAGCTATAAAATGTTCTCAATCAAATCGGTTCGACCGCTTAGGGGACTACGATGCCATTGAGAAACACGTAGAAGCACAGATAAACACTTTAAACTTATAACACTTCTTATTTAATTAATATCAAAGTGACCGTCAAGGACATCAGATGAGATGAAAAGAATACTTAGAGAGCTATCATTTTTGGGACAAATTTTTGGAATATTTTAATTCACTTTTCGAAATGAATTAAGTCATGTTTATTTAACCATTCATTTCCATAGTAATTATTTATATGTTAAAATTATATGTCATGCCTTTTCCAAACTGAATCGATTTTGAAGATCATCGCCAATTTTTTAGTTTTTTACAAAACTCTATGCTCGCACATGAACATACACGTTTAGGTGCTACGATGCGACAGACAGACAAACACACAGACATACACACACTTATAACACCCCTTTTTGTAGCTTGGGGGTCAAAAATGAACAATATTATGTGTATAAAATCAATCGCAATCAGCTCATATATTTTTTTTTTCATGAAAACATTCCATTCCCTGGCCTTTCGTGTTAAATTAAAATATAATAAAATATTTTTTCTTTTAAAGTGAAATATTTGTTTTAAATCATATTTCCTCACCATATCCCAACAATAACCCACTAGTATTTGCAGTTTATTCTTCAATATTTTACAAACACCTCTCACATTTGTTTATTTTATGAATTATGAGTTTATATCTACAATTTACAAATGAACAGCATAACACATTCTAATAATTACTTACCACCTGAATTAATGTTTATTTTACAACAGCATTTCAGTGTTTCGTTTTATAGAGCCCGTATGAAAGCAATCAGTTCAAATAGATGTATATCTATGCATAGAGAAAACGATATCCACACTTGGTGTGAGGTATAATGTGGTCTAAATACAATTGAGTCCCATTAAATTTTCTTTAAAAACAAAGACCAGATGTTTCAACTTCATTTCGAAAATTAATATTTCCCAGATAATGTAAAAGTGGTGTTATAAAAAATGCAAACAATCAAACATATATTGCTATTCTTAACACAAAATTCAGTGTGGCATCACTACAAACTCTTCAGTTTGACTGTTTCTGTTGCTTTTTTATTGATTTATTTTGAGATTTCGGCGAACATCGCTTAAGAGAGAACTTTGTTTGAACTTTTATGATTGTTTATAAAGTTAAATTGAAGAACTGAGCACTATTTTACAGCACTGACACTCATTGGGAGGTCAATTGTCCGTTGTGCTATCGTATATTAAAGAAGCTGTAAAATTCTGTTTAACTTGCGTTTTGGAAGATTCTCTCACCCAAGTTACTCATAGTATTAGGTACCTACAACATATTTTTGATAATTTTAACTGGCACCAGGAAGGAGTTGTAATCAACCGATACCAACTTAATCAGCTGAGATTCGCGGTGGTATTGCCCTATTCGATGAAACGAACAGAAAAGGAGCAGGAAAAAGAGAGCGAGAGTTAGTTAGTCAGTTATTTAAGAGGATTTTGCATGCATTTTTCCTGGCGATGTACTTAAGTAATAAATAGAAGCATATTACGATTGGAGTTCCAAAACATCCCTCCCGACCACTTATAAAAACCCATATATATTAATACATATATAAAAATCCATATATTAATACAATCAAGTTGATTTTTAAGAGTTTTTTTTTTAAATTATTATTATTATCATTAATAAATTGTGATGGTTATTCGGGGTTTCAATTTTTAGCTTCCCGGAGGAAGTTAATGTAATGGGGCCGATTTTAAAAATCTCCAGTTTTACATATTTCCGCGGTTTCAAGGCAATATCCGAATCAATCCTTTTCAATATGATGTCTGTGTGTGTGTACGTGTGAACGTATGTGCATTTGTTCGTATGTTCGTTCGGATTCTTTCGCCTCGATTATCTCGCGAACCAGTTATGACATTAACACGTGGCTAGGCTTATTCGACGCGTAATCGTAAACAGAATCGGAAAAGTGGAAAAACACATCATTTATCTATGGAGGTAATAATCGTCCCAGCATAAGTTGCAGTACATGTTCGAAGAATAATTTATGAAGGCTAACAAAACCTTTTTTTTTTAATGTTTTTGCCCCCTCCGGGAAGTCAGTCGAGTGGACTACAAGGATTACACTCACACGACTTCAGTGCCACACCGACTATGTACTGCCAATTTATTTACAACGCAAATAATAAATTAAGCCCAAAAAATTGGATGGAGTTTTGAAATTAACTATTCAATTAGGAAAAAATAGTAAAATCGAATTACGAAATATACTTGCGATTCACCAGAGTAAACCAAATACTTTAATGTGTTCACAAAATACTTATTTAGATGATCGGTAGTGTTAAAAATAAAATAATATTTAAACTATTTTTATAAAATATTTATGTTTTAAATTAAATATTAGATTCATTCTAAAATTATATTTGGAAGTATTTCTCGTATTTTTCAACACATAGACAAACTTGATTGGCTTACCATTACAACCATGTTTCTATCGCATTATAGCTATATTGTATTTAATATCCATTGTTTTCCAAATATACCGACAACTAGAAATCTACATCGAGTTTTGCTTTTGTTAAAAACAGAACATACCTTTATTTACCTCTCACCCAGCTGATGTTTAAATAATACAGAGCTACCGATATGTTTTACCCATATTGAATACTTATATATGTATAAATATAATAGACATAGCTCAATACAGATACAAGTTAGATTGTTATCTATATTCATAGCCTTTATATGAAATGTAATCAGACACATCAAAGTAAAATTGAAAATGTCTATGCAAACTACTTTATAATCTACCAATCATAATCGATATTCAATCAATATGAATGGCTATCACCCTTACAATATAAAGGTATTTTAGGTCGAAATATATTGTCTATCTCAATTTATTGTACATAATGAAAGTTCGCTACCCTGTGATTAGAAAATCAAGAATTTTATAAAAGAGAATTCTTTAGGTGTTAAATTTCAATATTGAGAAGGTGTTTTGATAACCGCAAGTAAACAAAAAACAGTGAAATTTTCTTTCTTTTAAAATTTAAAGCAATTTCTCTGGAAAATCGTTAGATGAATCATCAAAATGACTTTTAGATTTTTTGTGTTCAAATCTGTTTTCAGCTTAGCACCTATTAAGGCACTGCTTAGTGGTGGAAAACGAACGCTTCATTATACGAAGACTTAGGTTTCTAAGTGTGCTATATGCAATTTATGCAGATGCTTCAATTTGGATTGATAGCACAGGTTATCAGTTTTTTTTAGGTTTTTAGCCCCCCAAACTAAAAAAGGGATGTTATAAGTTTGACCGCTATGTGTGTCTGTCTGTGTGCCTGCTTGTCTGTCTCACCGGACTTTGATTTTTTTGGTTTCGTTTGAAAGGTAATTTAATGGAGAGTGTTTTTAGCTAGGCTTCACGTGTGCGTTAAGGTTTCCGTACCCGAAAAAACAAAAACATTGGCGATGATGTTCAAAATCGTTTCAATTTGGAAAAGGCTTTAAAGAAAACTATAATTTAATGAAGAGTTTTCATAGATATGTTTCAAGTGCGAGTTTAGGATTCCGTACCCGTTCCGTCGGGTATTTTGGAACAATGGAACAATTTTTTTTTTTGTGGAATGGTTACATTTTAGCGCAACTATCCACAGAAAACCTTACCAGATAATTCACTCATTCAATACCAAATAAATAATTTTTTGAAAGAAGGAGAAATATTTTAGCAAATTTTATGAGGACGATGACCGACAGGCGAATTTAATTGCAATATTTTACGTTACTGTCTATCTGTTATAAAAATTATTTTTCATGTTAATGCCAGAAATTCTCAAAATCGAGCGAAAATCTGTGAATCTTTATGATATATCTGAAAATTGGCATGATTTTCAAGTTTTGTGAGTTCTAATTTACCTTGAATGAGAATTTTTCTCCTGTTTTTCAATCAAATGAACCAAATAAAAAGTGCAAAATTAACTTTTGTAGGGTTGACTGATCACTCTGTATGTTTACTTCCTAGTTCCTATTAAACGTTTCATTAAATGCATTTTACAATAACGATACGATCATATGTTTCACAATATTGTAAATACATATAATAAATAATAAATGTGTAAAACGGTGCAACATTTGTCTATCTATATCAATTAAATTTTCCTGTTTAGCGTACTATGCATTGAAATTTAGTCACAAATTTATAATGCTTTTAGCTTCATTTATGAATGATTGCATTCTGATTAACAAGAAATTAGTATATGAATTATTGTAGAGACTTTAAAATGAAATTTTCATATTATATATTTCAAATTCGAGAAAAATATTTATAACACCGAAAAAAACATAATTTTTTTCGTGCTAGTTGAACATTTAATAAACTCAGTAAACTCACATTCAATTTTCTTGATTTGAGTATTTCGATTGTTGATCGTAATGCCCATTATGATACTGATGTTATTTCTGAATAGACCTTCATGTATATATAATACCATGCTTAAAAAAAGCATCACCAGATCATTACAAATACACCATATATACAGCGTAAAGTAAGTATTTGGTGCATTTTAACGAAGTGAGGCACTAGATTAAGCCATTTAAAACACAGACATTACGGAACTTTCTGAGTATCGGTTATAATTTATAACTGAAAACAGTTAGGTACATTTGTGTCAAAAACCTTTACATTTTAAAACAAAATGATAAAAAATAAATAATCTAAAACTACTTTAGCTATACTTTCAATAGCTTCGAAAAATTAAAAAGTAATTACTTATGTTATAATAAATAGTACCTTGAACTCTTGTGGAGGTTTAGTTGTGATTTTTTAGAAACAATTCCATAAAATCAGTACTATAATAGATCACTTTATGTAATTTTAACTTGATTCGAACCTGGTATCATGGACCTAGTTTCACAATAAAATTAAACTCAAATAATCTCCAGAAGAAGTTGGAAATAAACACCAACGAAACGTTTCATTGCATTTTGTTAAAACTACATCTAATTTATTTCATGGATGACGCTTCGTCTTTTAACAGTTATGTCTTCGTATTTTGTTTTACTTCAAAGTCGAATATCAGCCCGTAAAATTTTATTTTATTAACTCCCAACTAACAAATGGGGCTTTTTTAAGTTTAAGCTGTCTGCATATATGTTTGCCAATCTGCGATATCGTAGCTTCTAAACGGATGTACCAATTTGGATTTTTTTTATGGAAATTTGATCGAGAGTACTTTGAACTTTGTTTCAAGTTTGTGTTTAGGGTTCAGTAACAATTAGACAAAGGTGATGGTCTTCAAACGGCTGAACAGATTTTCTTGAAATGTAGTTGAAAATTTAATGTATAGATAAGAACACTCTCGATCAAATTATCTTTGAACTGGGCGGATCGTTATAAGCTTGTGAGTTGGAATGAAAACTGTCTCTCTTTTACTTTCCGAGCGAATAATGGCGGCTGCAAACATATAATTCTGCCAACAAAATACAATTATAGGTTACGTTTTCAATATACAATTCAATATACAATATACAACTATAATTTATTAATGTGATTTTAATTAAATAAAAGTGCTGAAGTTTCTCTCACTGGAGCGAGCGGATAATGGCGGTCAAACAATCATAAAATTGACACGTTGTGGAGAGACTTTCATTTATAGGGACTTTAATCAAAAAGAGTTCATCCGTTTAAGAGAGTAACTTCATAATTGTCTTCGTTCTTCCAAACCTGATTTCATCCAAACGCAACAGTATGATTTTTATTGATCAAAGACTTTTTGAATTTGCCTCAATTGAAGTGTTTTATTTTTACTAAGTATAATGCAATCGTAATAATACGTTTTTAATCGATTCGTAACAGTATTTTAAAAACTGATTTAACATATTTTATGACCCATAAAAAATAACACACTTCATCGTTTTTATCAAACAATATAAATTCAACTAATCGTAAAATAGTTTATAGAAAACGATTAAGAATTTGAATGAATATGTGTGACAAATTTCAAAATAAAAAGAATTCCATCAATAGAATCTTTTGTATGATTTAAAATAAAAATTTATAATTTAACAAAAAAATAAAAAACAATTGCTTCAGGTGATAATAAAACAACTACGATTCAAATAATTAAAAATACATTTGGTTTTGTTATAATTATTATTTTATTACTGTAAATACGATTGTTTGTTATCACTGACTCATTTCTGAATAGACGTCTTTTTGTGTCTACATTAAACTAATTAATGATAATTCAACAGACAAGCGAGTTGAGCCACTTGTGACAAATGAATATTTTGAAAATATAATAAAAATAATAAAAAACAATAATGATTTATGAATCAATCTTTGATTTTTTCTACTATTTTCCAGGCTGACAACTTTTATTAATTTTTTATTTTTTCCGTCTAGGTGAGTTAAATATTATGTACATATTATTACATTGGTTTACAAAATAAAATTTAAAAAAATATTCCATATTATCAATGAGGTTTAAAGATATAAATTTCGATTTTTGCCCAAATTTCCTAGATCAATTTTTTGTATAATATAAATACGTACTTCGACTGCCAAGTAGTCATCATCAGTATGAATTAGCTAATCGTAATTACTCTTATTGTGAATGTTATTCGTTACTAATTTGGTGGGGGACTGCACATTGATATTTTCGTGTACCTAAACTTTATACTGTTCTAAGTATCGGTCAAATATTAATGTCAGTGACGTCAGCCCATCAGGTTCATTCAGTTGACAAATGCTTGGCCAATGCGCATGATCCTTATGCGTAATCATATTCGAGTATTTTTTTATGTTTAAATTCATAAATTACAAAATCGAAACTAAATTAAAAATTATAAATAAATCATAAAGTAAAAAATTTTTATTTTCACAATCCATTACCAATTCTAGAAATTCAACCTTGACTTTGCAATTAATATTAAATCCGAATTTGGAATAGGTTCCTTGTCCAAGTTCATTCATAAACATCTAATTCGCTCGAATTGAGTACTGTTTTTAGAAGTTTTAAGTTCGATTTGTCAATTTTGTGATCATTTTCGATAACGTGAGCGGCTACACATGATTTTTCTATTCTTTTATATAATAAAAATCATAAACGTTTGTCTGTATTATTTACCTTCGAAGGTAAACACATTTTGCCTCATGTATAGGCGTGTTAATTTTAACAATTCTGTTACTTCATCCATTTGTGAACCTTTATTTTTGAGCCACTTTTCCAGCGTCTTTATTGTTTCTGGAAATGGAACACTTGGATACAAAGCTTTGGCATCAAATGACATTAGAACTGAGGTTTATAGAGTTTGTATTTAATCTGAAAGATTTTACTATATTTCAATGGCTTTATATAAAAATGTTTTTCTGTCAAAATATTAATATATTTTGACATAATATTATAATACTACAGTGGGTATTAATATCATGCAATGGCAACAGTGTGTGTATTATGTTGTGATCCGTTGATTTTATATTAATGGTAAGCAACACACATACCTGTGCATAATATTAAATCCATCAACATAATACAACCTTAAGCCCCAGATCCAATTATATGTGTTATTAATTTTGTTGAACAAACAGTAATTTCCTGTTCTATATGTGATAATATTAAACTATTATTATTATGCCATGCGGAATATTATACAAAAGTTATAGATATTCATATAATATATATATATATATATATATATATATATATATATATATATATATATATATATATATATATATATATATATATTATATGAATATTCTATTATTAAATTAACCTAAAATGGTAAAGTTTAGGTGTATATTGACAAAGCAAAATTTTATTATCTCATAAAAAATTGTGGAAAAAATACAATTATTATCTGCGAAATTAAGGTAAAGAAATAGTTCTTCATAACATCAAAGTCGCATCAATTTGTCAGAAAAAATACAATTAACGCAAAGAAATTAACAACAAGCCGCGGATAGAGAGTCTGATGCGACAGCTTATAAAAAGTTATAAAGACTTAAAGGGATGTACCGAGTTTGATTTTTTTGGTTTGGTTGTAAAATTTAATGGAGAGTGTTCTTAGTTCTTCCAAATGCGAATTTACGGTTCCGTACCCGAAAAAACTAAAAAATTGGCGATGCTCCTCAAAATCGGCTCAGCTTGGAAAAGGCTTTAAGGAAAAAGATAATTTAATGGAAAGTGTTCTAAGATATGTTTCAAGTGAGAGTTTAGGGTTCGGTATCAAAAATTTGTCGGGGGTTTTATAAAATTTGTAAATTTTACTTGAAAAAGTAAATCAAAGTCGATATGAAATTATTATATTTATTATATATATACAATTTTTATCTTATGTTTGATAATTTCCACCATTAAAATTGATGGTTTTTAAAAGGTATGTTATTCTTAAATCAAATTGTTACCATTCCTAGTCTATTATTACACTAACCCAATATTCGTTTCCATGTCAAGGCTAAACAATGTATAATCCGATAAAATAAATATTGATTTATTAAAATTCGAGTCTCATATTAGACAGGGTTGGAATTTACCGTATAATTTATTTTCAAATAGCTGAACTACCTCGTAGAATCCTTATATTTTTATACAAATTATCCTAATCCGAGTATTAAACAAGCTGCATACAACCGCAATAGATTAGCACACAACTCAAGGAAAAATTTTCACCACACTGCTTGGTTTATTCGGACAATATGAACAAAACTGAATCCAATCCTGGAATCTATATTCTTGAATTGATTTGCCATATTTAGCATATCAATAAATATTATCCACGAATTTATATCGAATTATATAACATTTTAAAATAAACTGTTATATATATATATATATATATATATATATATATAGATATATATATATATATATATATATATATATATATATATATATATATATATATATACTAGCGGCCCCGACGGACGTTGTCCCGTAAAAACGTAACTCCAATTCATGAATACCTATACTACGTTTAGCCTGTCCGCTAAACCCCAATTTAACTCCTATTTATTGGAGTGGCCTGACCTTCGACCTTTGGCCTGACCTTTGATAGTAGAGCTCGCTGCGCTCGCATATGGCTCTAATAAATGCCTATTGACAATACCTGAATACTATTAAAAATACATAGTACACATAGTATACATAATGTGATATGATTTATATGCGCTCCCACCATTTAATGAAATTTCATTTTTTTGGTACGGAGCCCTCAAAAACAGTTGTACTGGACCAAATTGTAAATCTAAACCATTCTCGAATCTCCACGAACACACACAAAAAATTTCATCAAAATCGGTCCAGCCGTCTAGGAGGAGTTCAATTGCATACACACGCACACAAGAAATATATATATTAAGATATATCATATCATATATATATATATATGAATTTAAAACGTATTTTACACCTGTCATCAATTCAAAGCCTAGGGCCATTTTACCATAAACAGTTACATAATATTTTTTCACTTTAGTGAAGAGGTAAGGGATTGTTCGACTTTAACCTTTTATTCCCACATAATATCGTCAGTTTTCGAAAAAAGATTTTTCCACACCTTGTGTAAGATGTTATTTTATGGATCAACTTTCCTATTAAAAAATTAACTTTCATCCATTTCTTATCATTATCAGATACCAGTCATAAAAATCTTCTTGCCAAATAATCAAAGGTCAAATCTTTTATCACTGTGTGTATTACGAAATAATTTTTGATCTGAATTATTGCATTATTGCATGGTACTACGGATCTATAACTAATAATTTTCGAGATGTATTTACATTTAGCTTTTGTTTCGTCTTCAAACTTTTTGAATAAAAATTAATTTAATAAAAAATAAAGTGAACATCAGGGATTTTTTTCTAAATATTCTTAATAAATGTTTTTTATACAGTATATGTATATGTAATACATTTTGAACTACGAATAACTACAGAGTTTTCACGAAATATTCAGGAGCAGAACAATACTGAAAAAATTATTTATAAAAAAAATACCAAAAATGTATTCACCAGTTCCATTACTTTTTAACACCCAAAACGAAAAAAGAACTGTTATAAGTTTGACTGCTATGTGTGTATGTGTGTCTGTCTGTCTGTGGCATCGTAGCACCTATACGAATGAACCCATTTTAATTTTTTACTTTGTTTGAAAGGTTACTTAATGAAGAATGTTCTTAGCTATGTTTCAAGTGCGAGTTTAAGGTGCCGTACCCGGAACAACTAAAAAATAGGCGATTTTCCTAGAGGTAAGGTTAGGTTAGAGTGGCTGTCCTAGGGTGGGACACACTTAGACCATAGGGTCCGTTGTGATACCGAAAAAGGGTTGGCTCATCCCCGGCCACTACTTCATGAACGATTTAGAGCTGTTTTGGAACAGCAGGAATGCTTTAACGTCGACGGACTTTAGAAGTCGTCAAAGAGAGGTTGGCTCAAGTAAGTCCATCTCCTCATGGCAAGAGCTGGGGAGTGACAGAGAATATCAGACATAGTCTCCTCCTCCTCACCACTTTCACAGGTCCTGCAGTAGTCGTGATACACTGCCATGCCCAGGAGTTCAGCATGCCTGCCGCCCAACCAGTGTCCTGTAATAGCCGCAACAACTTTGCTAATATGATCCTATAAATCGATTCAGTTTACAGAAGGCCCTAAGCAAAAAGGTAATTTAATGGAAAGTGTTCTTATATGTTTCAAGTGCGAGTTTAAGGTTTCGTACCTAAACCATTTGCCGGGGTTTTTTTTAATTTTGTAAATTTCACTTAAATAATAAACAAACCGTTCATATATTTTAGTATTTTGCTAAGAATTAAACCAAAGCGTGCACTTCAAATTTTTTCTGTTAATCTCATGTAATAATCTCATGGCGTCTTGAGTATCTACCTTAGCTTCAAAATCACATAATTGCATATTTATAGCGAGGATTACTGAACGCATATCTCATTTCTAACTTTACTTTTACTTGTTTTAGATGATCATGCAACAGATATATTTACAAAAATGATTTACCGTGAGCGATCTTCAATTCATGTTAAATGATCGTTGGTGATAGAAAATGTATGAAAAGTTAATGACTTCGAAATCTCGCATTCAACATAGTACAAACTCCTATTTTAATAAAAGACATGCTTTTGTCATATAAAAAATGCTAACTTTTAATTTTATTTTCTTGTTACATTATTATAAATAATAAACTTTTATAAAACTTTCTTCCTCTTTTGTAAATACATCCATTCGTATACGAATACATACGAATATACGATGATAAAAAATGACGAACAAAATATGTGTACATACTCATTATTTGTTTCTCTTGTATTTTTTTTCTTCATTGTTTTATTAAAAAATATAATAATAATAAAAAGTGTATGTACATAAAATGGAATGTTAAATATTTGTATTTTGTCTAAAAAATCTCCTTCGAGCAACCCATGACTCCCTCGTACGTTTATAAATTCGGGGATTGACAAAATGCTTATTTTTTTTGAAATTTTATTTCTGTATATAAATACTAGATGCAGCTACAATGAGTAAAACTCGAAAAAAAAAATAATTTTAATCATATTAAAAAATTTAATTGTGAGAAAAACTATAATAAACCAAGTGAAAACAAACAATTGACTGAGTTAAATGTTGAAATACCATGTAAAGACAGTGTTGATTACTCTATCACATAGCACATACATACATGTCACACATGTATGTATGTGCTATGATTATGATTAATATACTCTATCACAAAAGTTGTTTATTTTTTTATAAGGAACATTTTTTACATTTAAACTTTTGTTCTATCTCTAACAGTTTACAAGATGGACCCGATTTACCCTTGTTGCTCATTTACGAACTCGACCTAATATTTTGTATCCTAAGCACTATAAAAATTTCATCTTGATATCTTTTTTCTTTTTTGAGTTATCGTGTTCACAGACGGACGGACGGACAGCCGGAAATGGACTAATTAAGTGATTTTATTAACACCTATACCAAAATTTTGTTGGTAGCATCAATATTTTTAAGCGTTACAAACTTGGGACTAAACTTAGTATACCTTGCATATTACATATATGCATGGTATAAAAAGATGGTACAGTTATTTTTAAAATGTAGCACCTGTCTCCAGTTTGAACTGATTCTAAAAATGTAGAACCAGTTTTAATCGGCAGATATTCCAAAAAAATGACAGAAAAATGTGACTGCAGACTTACTTAAATTAATTTCTTTCCACCTGCCCAACCTACATTGCAGATATTATTATGTGATTTTTAGACTTAATTCTTCCTGTGGGTAGATTCATTCTAAAACCTGTTTCGTGATGAGACAGACCCGACATTTATCTTCACGGAGGTGATAAGCCCCCTCCCCCCAGTGTTAGCTTTTCTGGAATCAGTTCAAACTTGAGACAGACTGTTAGCTATAATTTTGGCACTCTATTTGGGCCAAAGCCCTTCGCTTTGAGAACCTGGAATAGACTATCGATTAAGGGCACGGTGTTGGACAAATACTCACTAAAATTGCGCTTGTCCTCAGGCGTATAATATCATATCATATAAGGACGAAACTTGACATTAAATTTTTTCGAGACTGCGATACTTTATTTACTTTCTGTACAAGGTAGTTAAAAGAATAATTAATAATTAAAAAATGAGCAAATATATAGTACTTTCTGTATGAATAATTATTAAATTCTTATATTGTTCTCAAAAACATAATTTTACGTAAGGTAACATACATAATAATAACAAATATGTAATTTGAGAAAGTAATCCATGTTTTTAGGATGTTCGTTAAGGAAGTAATTCATTTTACTCAAGGGTAAAATGTTTAATAGAATAACTCTAATAAATTTTTTTTTTTTTGAGAGAAACAAAAGTAAACATCAACCTTCTGTACACGCATTTATTCTAAGTAAGCTTAAATTTATGTAAATTACACCGTAAAGAACAAGTTTTGTAAAACTTAAAATGAGGAAAGGTATTAGTTGGTCATTCTGGCCACACACGCATAGCGGTTAAACTTATAACATCTCTTTTTTATTGTTCGGGGTTAAAAAGGATTCAAGGAGTGGGAAGAATCAAGAACACTTTCGATCATTTCTAAATTACGACCTGGCCAACTTCCTTCACAGTACGCCCGAATCAATGAATGAATTTTCGACTCGATAAAAATATATATTTTGAACGAATGAAGTGATCAAGTCGTTTGTCAAAAAATATCCAAGGAGTGGAAGGAATCAAGAGCACTTTTGACAATTCTTGAATTACGACCTAGCCAACTTTCTTCACAGTGGACCAGAATCAATCAACTAATTTTCGACTCGATGAAAAATTTATATTGTGAACGAATGAATTGATCAGGTCGTTTGTCAAAAAGAATCCAAGGGGTGAGAGGAATCAAGAGCACTTTTGACCATTCCTTAATTACGACCTGGCCAACTTTCTTCACAGTGGACCCGAATCAATCAACGAATTTTCGACTCGATGAAACATATATATTGTGAACGAATGAGGTGATCAGGTCGTCCAAACGTTACGTGACTATAATCTTCAATAATTACCATTTTGATAAAAATGCCTTTTTTTATACATACGGTATATTAGAAATTGGTTTATTTATGATAAAAATAATGATTTGGATAAAAATATTCCGGTTTTCTTTTGCGTTCCTTTTTACTTCTAGTTTTATTACATCGTTTACATCATAAGTATTATATGGCTATGAAGAGTAAAATAAGACCTCTCTACTTCCTCTACAGTCACAATAATAAAGAGAATAATGATATTAATTTTCAATGTTATAAAGCTGAGCTGAGATATAAAGAAAAACTTTCATTATCATTTTTAATTAGTATTTGGAAAGTTTGCGTTTTTTTTGTATTAAAGTTGTTAACTTAATTAACATTTTACAACATTAAGTTTACATTAAATCATACATTTCTTGATTGTAATAAATATTTAATATATTGCTTTATAGTAAAATTTTGTATAACTTATAATTTTTATTCAAAATATAAAATAAATATTGATTTAATAATAAGTTGAGATAAGAAAACATTAGCACGTCGCAGAAATTGCCAATCGTTAAAAAAAACTTTTTTGAGCGACTTTAAAAAAAAGCCTGGATGGTAACCCACTGTTCTTATGGGTTTGATGCCCACGCAGGAATATTTTGCCTTTACGTCGAGACTGTTAAGTTATTAGCAATTATAATGAGTAAGTTATTTTGGTTTTGGCCCGTGGCTGTGACCTATTCTACGAATTTTCTGGTTTTGATGCTGCAAATTTATCAAAAAGAAAATTAATCATTATTTTTGTATCCGAGCTTCTCCCATGAAGATTAAGTACAACGTTAACTTTAATTTTGTATTTCATATTTTTTTAGATACTCCCTATGGTGAAAATAAGGAAATTAAAATTTAAAATAATAATTTATTTACAATTTTTTTTTCTTTTTTCTCTAATGAATATAATTAAATATTACTTTCTTCTTTCATGTTTTTGTGTTCCATGAAAATAAAAGATTCGAGACTATAAAGAAAATATTATTTCAGAAGAACAGTACACATTGTTATATAACTCCGTACCGCCTACTGACTGACCATTATAGAAAAATTTGAATAAAGAAAAAACATATATTTACATTCATAACTATTTTGCAGAGAAAACTTATAATTTATAATTATAAAAATTTATGTAAAATAATTACAATAATGAAATTCTTATTAATGTGTGTGAATAATAATAAGTAAAGTAGAAAACTTAATACAATTATTTTTTTACAAAAATAAAATTATTTAATAAAATAAACTAATAAAATGCAGTATTCGGAATAAGTGCATGGTCATAAAATGAAAAATCTATTTTTTATTTATTACTATTTGAATGACAAAGGGAAAAAAAATTTACTTGTTATTGTAGTCCCTACTACAATAAAATAAAAAATATACAATCGAATGGTAAAAATAAAAAATTAAAATTAAAAAATGAAATCTTTTAAAAACAACTCTTTTATAAATCTACCAAAACTAATTTTAAAAATTCTCTAATAGAACCATGAGATTAAATATAAAATTTTTAGATCGTGATTAAATTGGTTTATCGTAATTAGTCTCCAAAAAGACAAAATAACTTTGCTCTAATTTTATAGCAGTTTCAGTGCCCAACAAATAAAACATTTACCAGGAAGTATTACAGGAGAGTATTGTTGTTATGATTAACCGATTCATACTAATGATGATCAATTTTTTATGGAAATGCCTATCATACAAAAATTAGCTATTTCGCAATCAGGTAGATTCAAGAATCACATTTAAAAGCTATGTCAATTCAACCTACGGATTTTATTTAAAGCTAGAAAGAAATGTGATAATATGCTTAAAAAAGACATCTGGTAAAAGTGACCTTTGGATCTAGGTTGATTAATTCCATAACCATATAAACTGGTGAAACACAGAAATTTCTTAATTCACTTGCAAATGAACAAAAAATATCGAATAGCTCCTAATTATTAGTGCACAAACCTTGGTTGCGCTATAATAATAAATTACATAAAAAGAAATAAAAAGAATTAAAAAAGTCTAGTCATGTATCACCCTATCAGTCAATTGCTGTTATGTCTGTGGTCTTTGTTATTGAACCCTAAAATTTCAACAATAAACGAGACAAAGAGGTACACCATAAAATGAAAATATACAAACAAATTAATTAATAAAACAAATAATAAATTGTAATTAACAATTATGAATAAATAAAAATATGATAACTAAATTAACAAAAAAAAAAAAAAATTGAATATATAAAATAATTATATTTAACTAATGAAATAAAAACAATCGAACAATTATTTATTAGTCATCAATGAATGCACAAACTAACAACAACAAACTTTCATTTTATTATTAGCCTTTTCAATCATTTTGCATATACGAAAAAAAAAATTTTATTACAATTTATTCAAATACGAGTACTTGTTGAAAAGTCAATGGGGCGCAAAGTATTCAGAAGGGAATTTTGTTTTTCATGTGTCTAACAAACAGATAAGCAATTCAATGATTTTAATCACTAGATATAATATCAGAAACACCCCTTTGAGTTCAGAAGGTCCACCGAAAAATATGTAGACATTGGACATTCAACGAAATTAGGAAATACACAATTAAATTTTTCGAATGGAACAGAATTTATTATTTTAACTATAATTTTTATTTTCACACCGAAAAATTTGTAATACGATATTGATATGTTTTTAAAGATATGTTAGAATGGTGTAGACAAAAACAGCTCTTTTTGAATTAGAAACTATAATTAAGAGGATATAACTAAAGTTGAAAAGCATTATGCAACGAAAACATTGCAATACACAGCCGAAGCTTGCTGTACGCAATAAACTGTACAGCTAAAAAAACAACCTATATAATTTTAATTATTCAAGGATTAAAAGAAGTATAGAAGTGTATAGCCTGAGCTATAATCTTTACGCCCGAAACAGTCATTACACATTTATTCCGATTTTTAACTTTTTTCTAAGACTAGTCTCTCAAATTAACAAATTTTATATTTTAGGCTCTATAACTTATTCGACTAATCACAGAACTCATTCTCATATTTCTCTGAAATTATTTCTCTTGAAATTATCCTTTAACGCAGAAAAATACAGTGTTTTCCTTTCAAATCTTTAGCAACCCATCGTTTTCCGATAGATTCAACAAGCCACTATAGAGCGGTAATAATTTTGAAAAAAGGGGATGACTCGAAACTTTCAACTCATTCTTGTCAAAACTGAATAAATTTCTGAAAAAGGAAATAAACGGCTTTTAGAACGTTCTATAATTAAAATTACCATTTCCGACAATATTTTAATTAAAGTTTTAGCCAAAAATAAACCGATATCATTTACTCCTTTTAATTGATATCTAAAATTTATCTCACATTCCATTCTAAAAATAACATAATCAATAAAGGTACGTTAATATTAATGTAGTGACGCCACAATAAAAAAAATAAAGGTCAAACCTCTTTGTGAAAAAAGGTACTAAAACATATTGCTGCCACAACAACAAAAACAATATTTTTTGTGTGTGTACAAATAAAAACGTATAATTTTTATTATTTATAACATAAAAAAGTATATGTACAGTTTCTGGTCAATTAAACATTATTAAAATAACATCAATGTTGCTGAACACAGTTTACTAAGAGTATGGTATGAATCTACCCTATGGTATAGCTATAAAAAAGAGCAATAGTGTATATGTGTGTGCTAAGTTAGATTTAAATTAATTGCATGGAAAGAAAACTACACCATCTACCAGTTTTTTGTATGAATAAATTTTATTAATTCATGTTTGAAAAACTGTAAGAATAAAATCAATTAGTTTCTAGATGCTAAACAACTGGTAAGAGAAATAACATCAGAACCCTGCAGTCTTTCTGCTCTACCAAAAAATCAAACCTCCTTGGAAATTTGAAGAGAATTCGAGAGATTCACTAAGGAAAATCAAAATAAAATTTAAAATTTTCAGCTACGTGGAATCATCAACAAAATCTTCCCCACTTTGGTAGAAACGAGGGCAAAGCAAATATTACTGTACCGTGGGGGGGGGAGGAAGGTATAGATACTAAGGTTGTTGAGGAGTTCGACACTCCTTTCAGAGAATAGGCTATTTGCATACAAAGGAAAATCGTATACTTTAAGTATACCACGTTTTGAAGGGAGGTATATGGGTCAAATTCATATCTGGAAAAGTTTCTGCTAACTGTAGCAGCCGATATGTTCTACACTCCAAGGCATTCCTTATAAACCAAAGCAAATGTTTGCAATGAGATGAAAGAATAGGCTTGTTTTCGGAGTTAAAATGATTGAACTGTTTTACCCTGATAAGCATCAAAATGATGTTTCTTTTCACTATATTTATGCTCCTTTTTACATAATGACTAATCAACCAAACATATGTCTAAATAGGTTTGTGCCTTCAAGTAAGCATATTCAACTATAGCTTTTCCAACACCTTCTTACTCTAGTGATGAAAACATGCAATGTTTTATATTATTGTATAGTTAAAACTGACTTTGGCATACAGAAAATAATAAAATACATTATGGATACAAAGCGTATAAAGCTTATAAATACACTGTGTTTCACGAAAATGTCTTATGCCACATCTTTAATTTCTTTTATGATGTTTAATATGTTTATCTTTCCTCTTCTAGCATATAATAATTAAATAAGAAAGGTCTTCATCAAAAGAGTCCTCTGGGTGGCAAGTGTTTCTGCCTGCTTTATTTTGCAGGTACTAGTAATATTAATACTTAAATCTCCCCTTGCATGTTCTTAACCGAATAAACCCAATTTATAAAATAGAAAGTTCATTAAATAATGGTCTGTCCAGGAACCTTCCACTGCATTGTCTACGAAACGCCAGTTATTTTCCACAGTAACTAGTCTAGCCACTTGTTCAGTCTTACTTAATGTATGTAATAGCGTCCTTTGTGAATGTTGAAAACTTTCAGGAAGTCAGTAGATAGTGACCGAGTAGCATAGTTCGAATATTGTCTGCTGTTATTATGATCAAGTCAACATGAGTGGCTCAAAATGGCAAATCAGCGTGAAGTTATTCAAGACCAGGAGATACAGTTCCTCCATCAATTATTTTAATAAATCTCTTAGAAGAACTTGAAGACTGCCTTGATAACAGTAACTTTCTAATGTTAGATTATTCTTTTATGATACAAAATAAGCAACCAATCTAACCAAATATAATCAGTGTTGAGTTGATTAAAATTGAACGTTTAATTACGCTTTGAAAATGAAAAGTAAAGTTAAAATCATTTAACAGGATACAACAATGGAATCTACAACGAAGATTACACACAATGTCCATGGAAACATTCATTATACTGATCTATACAACATTATTCTAAAAACCACACACGTAAAACCATACGTACAGAAATCTCTGCAAATAATCATATGAATGAATTTAAAGAGAATTCAAGTGGAATAATAAACAAAAGTAAATAAGTATAAAAAAAACTGGTTCTCGTGTTTTTAATTTTTATGATTTTGAACTTGACATTGCCATAAACCAGTTAGTCAACTTACCTAATTATCGTTTGAGACATGTTTTTGTTTTTATAACGTGGACTGTATGACATTTTTTTGCCCGAATAGGGATATTGTAACTCGAAACTAATATCGGCTCTATTTAATTTTAAATGTGGTTTCTTCACAAAGAAAGCTTCACCCTAAGCTTTCTTCACAAAATATAGCCTCTTGAGACGATAAGGCAGACTGCTTCTCAAGAATTAAAATTGAAATATTTGGGTTGACTTTGTTCTTTTGAATTATTATTTTGAATTACCTAATTATTTTACCATTTCACTTTTCGAAATGAACTGAGAATTGGTTTATTTGACCATTCATTTCCATAGTAATTATTTATATGTTAAAATTATATGTCATGTAGCGGTCAAACTTAACATCCCCTTTTTTTAGTTCGGAGGTTTAAAAGCTTCTGATGCTAAAAACTTGCAAGCATTCAATGCAACTTCTTTTGTAACATTATTTTGTGAACCACTTGGTTTCCTTCTAAATAATTTCTCGTAATATTGCTGACTGAAATGAACTGAGGATTACGGTGATCTCTTTAAGTATCCACTCACAATTATATTAAAAACTCTCACAATTATGTTCAGCAGTAGTGAGATTCTACCAGATATGTACATGGTGTAATAGACAAATAGTTGGTATCATTATTATAATTGTAAAAACATGTTACCAACTCAACGGCATTAAAGTGATGATTACAATCGAAAATTTACAATACAAATTATTCATATAAAATTATATTTTGTGCTCTTAAATGCATTCATTAGTCATAAATTTGTTAGAATGTTCATGGTCGTTTGTTTCAGTATATTGAGTTCAGTATTATTTCATAATCAGTTCAGTATTAAGTAGGCGATACTCTAGGGCCTAGAGTATAGGTTAAGAGTCACTTTAAACCTCCGTGAAGGAACACGCTCTTTTGTTCTGTCAGAATTCGTATCCTCTCTATAAATATGAAATAAAATAAGTAGAGAATGTATCGCAACTTTATGATAATTAATTCATGGAGCTACATTCCTTCTGCATGGGCAAGATACAGAGAAACGGATGTCAAATGAAGGCAATACACTTTCTATAGGAAGTCAATGAATCAGCTCAGAACCGATTCTCGAGGTGGTCGAGGCTAAACAGAATTTTGACTGGTTTTTCTCCTGAATGAAACCCTTGGATGTTCCCAAAATATTCTAATATGTTCCACGTAGAACGACGTATTTTTGATTATTTATCGCCAACAGCTTATTTTCCAACAAATTCGTAGCACTTTTCATTTCTTAGCCTATTACGTACAAACTTGAAACTTTTTTTATTAACTTCTTTGCGATAATTCACTGTTTAAACTGAATGTAATAGGTTTTTGGGAAGTCACTCAAATCAGAAAAAAGTGTTTCTGTAAATCATTTTTGTGTCGTGTTTTTCAAAATAGAGTTTTAATTTGATATTTTTAAGTCGTGGGTCGAGTTGAAATATATTGCCTTTCATGACAAATATAATTAAAATAAATCGAATATTGAACGTCATGTCAATATTAAATGTACAACATACATAATAACATGTAGTCAACGACCAATATGCATTTATTGTGTATGTCTGAATACACACCGCGTTCATTGTGGTGAAAGTTTTTCGATTTATTTTTTATAGAATGAAATAAACAACTAAAACTGTATTATTATTAGATTCTACATTTATAAAATCGTTTGGATAAAAATTAGAAAACATTAATATAAAACAATGTTTTTTTTCTATGTTATAGAATCATTGACTATAATTATCTCTTACATATGCATAAGAGAAAATAATATAATTTTATTCCCATGTTTTGCAATTAAAGAACAAAAATCATTTGCAATTTAACATTGAATCGTCTACTGAAATTCTTGAATACCATTTTTTTAGAATTGAATAATGATTGGCATGAGTAACACTGCATCGTTGAAGTTCTTCCTATGATTGGTACCTTTTGACGAATACGGTCCAATTTCGTCACTTCATAAATACTGAAGAATGAATGATTATTGATTATCTACCGTGCTTCTTCGATAATCATCTCAGTAAATACAATAATCATTTCCTTTTTCCGAAACATTAATTTGACAGTTACTATTTTATTCTATAGTTTTCTTCATCAAAGAGTTTGATCTGATCATTGAGTGCGGGGTTTAAGTTTTTAGCGTTCTATGATCAAATTCTGATAATAGTGCAAGAAATGTCGTAGGTATAATTCATAATCTTCTTACTCTTACACCCTTGGGAAATCTATTACATAATCTCCACCATTATTAGTTTCAACATGCCGCGCGAGTGTTATTTATTGGACCGACGTACTAGGAATGTACAACCAATCGGTCATCAAATCGTTGTTTTTTTTTAAGAATTTGCTAAAATCAAAGGGAGTATACTGTATTTTATATCGAAATTAAATTTGTTTCTAAAATTAACCGCTCGATACCGGGCTTTTTCAGTCCACCTACAGTCATTGTGTCCAAAATTAATTTCGTTCGTATTAAAAAATAAAAAAGTTAAAGTAAATTCAATCATTAAAGTTTCAAAGAAAAGAAATTATTTTGTAGAAAAACTATTTAAGTAATAATTACGAAATGTGACCATTCTGAAGTTCCTGATTAATTCTAAGAAGAACTCTTTATCTTCAACAATGATAATTTAAATTATATGTTACATTTCAGTTGAAAATTTGTTTTTTTCAATTTCGCACTTGAAATTAAAAATAGTGCACGCAATGCAATTTGATACAAATTACAATAAATTAAATTAATAAATGTGTTTTTCAAATTGTTTATGTAATTCAAAACCTCGTTTCGTTTCAATGCAAATAAATGTTTTAAACCACAGTACGTATAATGATGGTTAGTTTCATTGATCACAATCATGTTGAACTGTTTGGGAAAATTTTTAATTTCGCCATGATCTTAGAATCAAAGAAATACCAAAAAGAATCAAAAGACTTTTTTTGGTATTCTAACAAAAGGGTAATTGAAAAACAAATCGAATCGATTTTGTCCAAAATTTAGCAATGGTCATGGTCAATTAACACCTCTTATAACAGAAAAACACAGAATAACAGAAAAATTGGTACTAATTTTTAGGATTGAAATGTAATTTAAATAATTCTTGACCCCGCAAAAGAGAAAACATCCCGCTCATGATCACAATGCAAGTCGAAGTTTCTAAAGTATGATAAACCATAAAAACTAATCACTGAGCCTGTACTGTGGTCTAATTAATTTATTGTATAATTTGATGAATCAAGTAATTATTATATTTTTATGTGGATTTTTCCAAAATCATATTTCCTGTCCTTGAAATCTTACAAGTTTGACTCACTGATCAGTAGCATATTGTTTTCATATTATATATAAAAAAAAAAAGAAAAAAAAAAGTTGTGTTAGGTGTAATTGATATGACATTTTTTGTATTATTTTAAAACTGCATTTTATTTATTAAAACAAGTTTATTATATAAAAGTTTACTGCAGTAATTATAATCAATGTAATTAATTTATAACAATGGCGTTGTTAGTTGTAGGTATGAATTCATTTCCTGCTGTTGGAAAACAAATCCGGCAAAAAAGTTTATGAATTTTGTAAAAGTTTTCTTAGCCATACAGTCATTGATGCTCACACTATTACACTGATCACGAAAAGTTAGTAATTGCCAATTATTGATTTTTAAACGTATAAAAACGGATCTTTTATTGGTTTAATACTCTTTACAAAATAATTATTTGTTTTATTTAAGTAATTGGAATTGCATTATATAAAATTAATACTCTGAAAAAGATCGATACAACTCCGCATCTTTTTTGGCAGGAACCTCTTGAGGTTTTCGATGCTAAAAACAAAATGCTTTCATTATAATATACAGGTAAAAGTTCAAACAAGCAAAAACTTTTTAAAAAAATGCATAATGGACTCGCATTAAAAATGTTCTTCGCTCTCAAAAAGAATTGCGCTTTTAGCATGTTTGGCTCGATCTCGGGTCAATGACTCACGAACGTAGCACAATTAAAAAATCTAGTTATGTTAATTTTCCTAAGAAATCCAACAATTAATAGCTGCGAAGGTAGTCTAAAAACATATAAATAAAATTCACTTCAGGAAGAAGACCATCGGAACCGTAACATTAGTAATTTGAAAAGTAAAACTTTCCATAAAAACCTGTAAAATAAACTAACTTCTCATTACCCAGTAATACGACCTGCCGATTCTATAGGAACAAAATATAATCAAAAATTAAAGAACTTCCTCGAGGGATCTATCGTTTTACCCAAGTCAATTAAAATGCACTTATATACAGTCATTGTTTTAAAAGCTTAATTTTATTCTTTTGAACTAAACCATGCCTCTTAAGCCAAGCCACACTGGCATATATGTAGCCATAGTGTGTAAGTTTCCTTGCATAAATAAAATATACAAAAAATCTGGATTCCGTTGAGGAAGCTATTATTAGTTGTTAACCAATTGATTTAGCAGAAATCTGGATCATCGAGCTAGTTTTTATATGCAGACTACACACATTTTCATTGCGCAGTATCGTTATTTGAACTCCGGTTTCAGAGGACATTTTGTTTTAGCCCTAACAACTTTCGAGTCAACAAACTTAGCAATGACCTAAATCATGTAGCTTATAATTTTATTAATTCTGCGATTGTAATCTTAAATTCTAATTATTACATAATTTTATTTGTGATCTATAGTTAAGATCATACAAATAATTATTGCCGCTCCGGTAAAAATAGAAATAAAACTGAAAAACTTAAAAATTCTAGCTTTCTATTCTAGAATTCTAGCTTTAAGATTAAGTCAATTGTTGACACACGTTCATTTCAATAACTTATTGTTTGATATTTTATACGTTTGATCATGAAGGAATTAAGAAATTTTACTGATCAAAATCGAAATGCTTAGGATTACTGCAGAAGAGTAACAATGAAATCCTTTTTCATTGTTGTGAAAGTGATAACAATGGTAACTATTTTAACAATAAGAGATTTTTACCAGAAGAAATACAATAAACAGCCAACCGGTGTGTAACAACGCGACAGTACAAATGTAGGTACAATATTAAAAAACTAACGGTTAAATTCGAAGATTTGTAAAAACAAACCAACTATAATACATATTTATTCTGACGCAAAGTTACGTAATAATATCTGCAGGTAATAAAAACCGGTTTTTGTAAGTATAGTAATCTTATATTAAATTCTCTTATCAAAAACTATTCAAGTAAAAAGGTAAACATTTCAAAAACAAAACACTTTTTTAAATCAAAAACATTTTTATTAGCCACATCCTTACACATATTTTAAAAAAAAATCGTCCTTAACAAACCTGAGATAAATCCGGATCTTCACGAATTTTTTCATCCACAGTTGCATTATGTACACCACTAATTAGAAAAACCAAATTAAAACAAACACTAAACAGAACACACTTCATTAAAATTTGTTTTTCCATTTTCGTGAGGAAAAAAGTTTCAACTAAAAACTCAAAAAATATTACTCAAAATCAAATGAAATTAATAATACACAACAAAAACAAGCACTTTAAAATTGTTTTTTAAATTATAGTGTTAAAAAATCCGGCTCGAAGGACCAAAATAACCAAACAAAACAATTTATTTTTTAATAAATCGAAAGTTTTTTTTTCTGTTATTCGTTAAAATAATGGTAATACTTTTATTTAAATATTACAAGAATTGTTGATACATTCAACAAACATAACACATCAAATTCGTCGTTGAATGCGCTCTACAAACTGTTTGAGGAATTTTAGTTTTCTTGTACATTGCGCGTGTCATGTAGTTGAATACATACATCCCCACTCTTTGGATATTGTTATTAACCTGACTCACATCGACTCCTTGCCTATATGAGTGGTACACACTGATGGTATAGAATAGATGTATTCATGTACCGCTAATCTATGCAGTTGTGTTTGTAATACACCGGCGACCGGCCGGTTCATCTAGGTGACGTCACTAAAATTAAATGACTGACGTCTACTAGATTGTTAATTTACTAAAAACACTAATCGTTTCACATAATAATCATAAAATTTGAGTTTTTTTTTATTATTTATTTAATTTGACAAGAATACTTTGTAGTAATTATTATGCAATTAAAAGTAATTAAGATCATTTAATATTTAACTTTAAAATGATCTTATTTATAATTAATTGCTGTTTCTGTATTACATTAAACTATATCGAAATAATAATTAGGACCCATATAACAAACACAACATGCATAGTGCGAGACTGTTACATGTGTGAACCCCAAAAATTAGTAAACTTAAACTACTAAACATTTAACGTTAGTTTCTTATTATTGGATGGAGAATCATCAATCATGGTATTCACATGAACGAATGGAGTTGTTTGACCTGGATCCAGAATTTTTACATTTACAGAAATTTTTATCTGTCGTCGCCCTTTTCATCTGTCGTGACTCTCCCTCATTTGTAAAAATTAGATTTCTAGAGTTAGCTTCGATCGAACATCCACACATTCATAAACTGCTCTTCCTTTTTCAATCAGACAAGAAGCCAATCATACATATCGTCTTGTCTAAGCATATTTTTAAAATTTTTTGCTATCATAAAAAATTTTAATACAAAATGAGTCTTGCAGACCCATGGCCATATTGAACAATGTTGTTCATTTATGAACTTGACCTCAGTTTTTACGACCCGAGCACGTGTAAAAATTTCAACTTGATACCTTTTTTCGTTATTGAGTTATGGTGATGACAGACGGACAACCGGAAATGGACTAATTAGGTGATTTTATGAACACCTATACCAAAATTTTATTCACAGCATCAATATTTTTAAGCGTTACAAACTTTGGACTAAACTTAGTATACCTTGATATATTTCATGTACATGGTATAATAGCACTCCCACAGAAAACAATTTTTGCCGATTTTTTCATATAAAGAAGAGGATAACGAATTATCCATCACTGAATGAGAGGATGGACTGAAATCGATTCAAGCAAAAATAAATGTGTTACCCATAAAAAATTTTAAGTTTATCAAAGCTGTAGGACTTCTAAAATACTTTGAAGAAAATCTTCTTAGTCTTACTAATTACTGCTAACTGAATTAAACCTAATCTAATAACGCTGCCTCGATACTGAATTTATAGTAGGAACTATGCCTAATTTTTACTGTCGCCAACTGAATTAAATAGTATCGCAAATAACATCAAAAACGTTTTATTTATCTTTTACTATATTTGACAAATATTTGAATTTTAGAACAATTTTCTGAAAATCTTACAGTATTCCGCTACATATATGTGCCGTCTTTAATTATTCAAATTTAGACAAGGTGTTTTATCCTCGCATGTTTAATATCTTAATGCATACTCTTGTTAAATGAAGTTATTTCGTTATGCACGATATTTTACAAAGAAAAGTATTTCTATTTTCAACAAAATTTTCTTAGTGTGACCTACTTAGGGTATAATCTGTATACTTACAACATTCCTCTGACAATCCTGTCAGTAAATTAGTTCTGTCTGCGTATAATTAAATATTTTACAAAGAGTTTTTTAAATAACAAGTAAAATTTTTTAGCTATAAAGTAATAAAGTCGGTTCGACCATTTAGGGACTACGATGCCAGTGAGAAACACACAGACGCATAGATAAACACTGTAAACTTATAACACTCCTTCTTAAATAAATATCAAAGTGATGTTCAGGACATCAGATGAGATAAAAAGGATCTTAGAGAGCTATTATTTTTTGGGACAAATTTTTGGAAATATTTTAATTGAAATTGAAATATATGAGTTGACTTTGTTCTTTTGAATTATTGCTTTCAATTACCTAATTTTTTTACCATTTCACTTTTCGAAATGAATTGAGCCAGGTTTATTTGACCATTCATTTCCATAGTAATTATTTATATGTTAAAATTATATGTCATACCTTTTCCAAACTGAATCGATTTCGAAGATCATCGCCAATTTTTTAGGTATTTTTTTTTGGGTTCGAAACCTAAACTCGCGCCTAGATAAGAACACTCTTCTTTAGATTACATTTCAAATGAAACCAAAAAAATTAAAATCGATTCATTCTTTTAGGCGCTACGATGCCACAGACAGACAAACACACAGACACACAAAAAAGCGGTCAAACTTATAACACCCCTTTTTTTTAGTTCGAGAGTTAAAAAGTAACTAAATTCCTTTAATCATGCCTTGTTTCTTTCCTACCCTTTACGAATTTTTCTCTGTAAACACACATATGAAGGAGAGCTCAAAATATACAAATATGAAAATTTTCGGAAACTGGGTTACACGGCTCCCTAATGGATTGACACAAAAGCAGTGAATAAAATTATTAAATTCAGTCTTATAATAAAATGTAATTGAAGTTTCCCCAGAACACTCACAAAACTGAATGAAATAATAATATTAAAAATAAAACAATGAAAGTCATCAAATCTGATTACAAAAATCTACTTTTTGTATAATTACAACGCGTGCCAAAAACCGGCAGAGAAGTGTTAATGAACTTGAAAAAATAAATTTAGTACGCGATGATATACATCAATATTATTACACCAAAATAGAATTTATCACAATTGATTAAAGTATTTTTTACGCCAGGTTACCAACCGACATGTTTAGTGATAGAGAAATCATAACGCACAACAATGTCCGGAAATTTGGTTTTTGTTTAAAATTCATATGAATTGTACCTATTATTATCAATTGTTCGATTGTCTAAAAATAATAGGAAAATAATGACAGGAAAATAATTTGAGTATCGTAATTAAATAAATTTACAAATGATATAGGGCGTCACTCTTGATAACTTAGCATGGAATATGGAAAAGTTACAAAGGACCCTGTACACGATTAGATAGGGAAATGGTTTTCTGTGAAACTTTGTCAAATGTTCTTCAGATCGATCTGATCAAAAGCTCTTACGGTGTCACAAATTTTGTTACGGGTAGTTTTCGAGCTTCGGACGATCAAAGCTACAAAAGGTTTGAAAAAGTTTCACCGAAAGCTATTTTTTTAGATCGATCGTAGCACGAAAACACACGCGTTACAAAATGCTGTAGCCGTGAGAGTTTTTGATCAGATTAATTGTATCCCACCGTTAGTGTTCATCCCAACCAGTCTCTAAAGTCTCACCGGACTTTATTTTTTAAATAATAAATATTGATTTTTTATAAAACCAGTAAACAAGTAAACTTTGTAAACAAGTTTTTTCCTCTTCTTAGAATAACACCTTCCCCTTTTCTCTTTCTATTTACAAAACTGCAAAAACTTCATGTTATTTACAAAAGTAATTCATCGATGGTAATAAAGATAATTTAAAATTTTAATTTTCTTCCATATATTATAATAATACAGTGAATGAACTTTATGGCTGAAAATATAGGGTACATCTTGAATGTAATAAAATGCATTTTACGACATTCTTTTGTTTTAATCTAAAAAAAAAATTACAGAGTAAATTTGCTAAGTTGCTTGATGTGCATTATCTCAGACGTAGATACAGAGTATCCCATATAGTTGACCATTTCAATGTTTAAGCCCTACCGGGATGGTTACGATTTACTAAAAGCAAACCTGAACCATTTGTGGATTTGTCGGTTTAAAATACGAAGGATAACAAAAACGGAAATCGTAGTGAATAGAGATAAGTGAAGAGAGGCATGCCTGCTTGCGTGGAAAAAAATTTTTCATGTTTATAAACAGTTTTTCATGAAATTTATTGAAGCGCTACTCTCCAAATCCAAAATTTATAATCAGGTCCCATTTTGGTATGATGATAAGGTATAAGTTGACCTTAACAGAGAGAAAATGTAATGTCGTTCACGCAATCAGGGCTTCAAGTGAGACGAGACAAGATGGAATTCGTAAGAATATCGTATCGCCTAGTTTGCGTTAAAAATAATCTAGTTTCGTTTCGATCTGACTCGTGTAGACTTAGAGGAAAAATCTAATACAAAAATAATAATATTTTAAAACAGTGGGTTTTTCATTAATTGATTCGTTTAAAGTTATAATCTCCTTAAAACAGTTTTTTTTTTTGCAATAGAGACTTGGATAATAGGTTAATTTATCAATAACTAGGTGGCAAGCTGTGTAACACTAAAATTTGGGAGGGAGCAATATTTCGACCTTTTAAATCTGCCCTATCTCGTCTTGCTGTATCACATATTCTCTAACTCTTCAATAAATAATCAAAAGTTAACGAAAAACGAACAAGCTCGAAATTAGCAAAGAACTACGAAACTGCACGTTTCTCTTAATTCTTCCAACCTCTCATGACATTTGTCATGCAAAACTGTACCTCTCTCTCTCTCTTTGCATTCGTATATTATGAATAGCTTCTTAGCTTGAACTTTTTCAAATAATCTACCTTTATCTATTATCAATTGCTCTGTACAAACGTGTATATATTTATTTAAAAAACACATAAAATCAAAGAAGGATTTTATTTGTTCGCAATAATAAATGATGAAGATAAAATAACAGTTTATGACATAGGTACAGAATATGATGAAAGGATAATACATTAACGATACAAAACACATTATAGTGATGGCAGGAGGTACATACATGTACGTCAATTGATGCGTCGCGACGTAATGTAATAAACATTTAACGTATTTTTATTACACAATTATAAGGTGGAAATAGATAGAAATACTAATCAGGTTTTTGTGTTTGTAATGAATAATAAATAATATCAGTGTATCGAAGCGGTGCCTAAATTTGACTTTATATTTCGTAAATATGTAATACTGAAATAAAAATAAAAATACGTGTTTATAGGAATATTTTGTAAGAAATTCTGTTGAAATTTATTCTGTTTAATTTTCACTATAGTTCATTTGCTTACAATGTGCACATTTGTTTTTGTAATAACCCATTATTGGAGTGTTTTTTTTATAATTTTCCACACTTATAGTCAAACAGGGTCAAATTTATTTCTTATAATGAAACTAAATATTATTGAAACAAATTTCTCCTTCTACTCGCCAAAAATGTTTTATTTGAAACAAAATTTAAACTACCAACTGTACCCCTCAAAGTGGATCAATATGTGTTTTCTGGTTTTATTATTTTCCATTCTACAAGGTTAAATATTCTCTTACATTCGTAAAAATCAATCATCATGAACAAACTAAAAAGGACCTGATTCAGCTCTAGGTAAAATTCAGATAATCTCTAACGCTCATAGCTAGCTTCGACAGAGTGAGAGGTAATTATTATTTTTTAACATTTTTAAAGCATTTCATTGATAATTAGACACACAAAAAAAAATAAGTTTTTGGTCATCAAACTGACACTGTTTCGTTTTTTAACGTATACGTAGAAAGTTCTTTAGTTTTTATATTCCTTAAAGTTGATACCTTTAAAAAAATACAGTTTGCAAAAGATAGAGGGAAGTATTTTAGTTGTAAGGATGGAAACTTTAACCGAGATCAACGTTGTAGTGCCAATGAGATTTCCAGCTAAATAAGAAAATATTTTGAAAAGATGACTTTTGATTTCTTATAGATACCTGCTTTAAGATACGTTAATCTTTAGCATTTTTTACTTTACTTTCTGCTCATCATACCTCAGAGCCATTCACTTTCCTTAATCAACTAAATTCATTTTATCTTCAACAGTTGGTTTATCATTCCAATCCAATTGAATATGATGGTAGTGAAACCTTTAAGCCCGCATACATATATAAATATAGAATCGACATATACACACATAAATGTAATTAGCAATCACAGCATCGAAATATAAGTTGGTCAACGCCTGTAAGGCTTTTATCACTTGAAACTACAACATAGGTCAACAATTATGTTAGAGATATGCAAAACAAACGTATAAATGTGCTACAGCCATCAGCACTACTAGCTAAATGATAAACAAAGTTAGGGTAGAGAACGTAGTTATATACCGAATGTTTTCTGATAAAAGTTTATTAAGTAAAATATAGTTCCTGCATATTTTTTGAAGTTATGGTTTGTAATTTGTCAAGCGCTGAACATGTAATAAATGACTGCCAAGGATTAGAGGAAGAAAGGGATAGGTTGTACGAGAGGACTAGCTTTAAGAACAAAAACATAATTGAAATAATGAATGAAACTAATAGCGATCAAGTGAAAAGTTTATCGATTTATTAAAAAAAATTTCAGGAAAAAAGAAACAGATATCTTTGAATACTAATTACCAATTTTTTGTGAAGTGAAATAATATACTTTTGTACCAACCAACTTAACTGTATACGTATTATAAAACTGTATACGTATTATAAGTCTGTCGCTGCCGAAACTATTTCATTACTTTGTCTTTCATACTTCTTAGAGAAAAAAGAACAAGACTAACTCTTCTTTTACTCATCACTATTCTTAATTCCCTTGTTAAGTTTTAACATCAAACGCTCGGTATATATTTATTTCCTACCTACTAGGTGACTACCTCTTTTGTTTTGGCTTGCTCTCTACTAAAATGTTTTGTATATAAGTTAGTTATGCTGGATTCTTGCATTTTCTATGTTCCAACGAACTATGAATGTCTGGTTTAGTCATATTACTGCCCTTTATATGATTATTATAATATTTTAAACTTGAACTATGCTTGTGAATTGGGTATCTAAATAAAGTTTCCTCTTTGATCAATTTTTTATTATTTTCGTTGAATGTTCTGAAATGCAGGCACAACATTTTTTGAATGATTTTCAAATTCCATATTCTTAATAACTTCGATAATTTTAATATTAAAGAAATGTGTGGAATTTACGAATCGTTCTTCACTTGTTTTCATTAAGCCAAACAGTGGTGGATTTACACTAGGGGCAGTCGGGGCTAGTGCCCAGGGCGGCAAATTTTCTAGGGCGGCAAAATTTGGAATGTGAGAAAATATTTCTATACAATATATAATAAACTAATTCTTTTAAATAAACATTTTATTTTTCAAGAAATATAATTTATGCATTATGTATCAAATCAAAATTTTGTTTATTATAATATAGGAAATTTAAGTGAAAACTATTAAAATAGTTTAATTAATTTATTTCCATAAAGGTTTGCAAAAATAAAATTTGATATTTTTATTTTCTGGAATTGATAAATTTCAGAAATATAGTTTTTTTGAAGAATTAAAAATATTTTCAAATTATGTATGTCTTTTTGATAACAGAAACTTTAAATGATCAATGAATTTTCCTAAAATTGGAGAATTATCAAATAATACTAATTAATTATAATTTAAAAGAACAGTAATAATAATATGTAATACATAATAAATTTTCTGCAATTAATTAGTTATTCTAATTTTTTAAAAATAAGATATCAAAACTATTAAAATAAAATTTCAGTCATAGGGCGGCATTTTCTAAAGTGCCCCAGGGCGGCAGAAATTTAAATCCGGCCCTGACACCAAATCATAGATAAACTGAATGGATCGGTCTTCTAAATACATAAGCTGAAGGTAGTTCTTCCCTACTACTATATTTCGACCATAAAACAAAATTGTTTTGTCGAATTGAGAAAGCTAGATTACTGGCGTAAAATAGGATGGAACTTATTTTCCTCTTCCCAACATGGTTTCTTTAATTCATCATTGAGAGCTACCCAACGGAGGTAATTAGATAAGACATTACAACCAATAACAGGCTAGTAAATTTGAAATTATAGGTCTCTTTATGACCTTTGTTCAACTGCAATTTTTTTGCAGTCCATGTAGCTGACAAATGTGTTCTGTATATGGGTATACATAATCAGTTTCGCTTTCTTCTGTCAAAGATATCAGAAATAAAATTGAAATTTAAGAGGGAATACATTGTGTATAATGTATATTGTTTAGAATAGTGGTCAACATTGGCTATCAACATTATTATCATCAGTCTCTGTAGAAATAGCTTTGTTAACCGCATATTTCACTTAACAAAATACTGTTATATAGGTACTATTATATAGTTAATATAATCATACTATGGAAAATGTTGTATGCTATATGACCGGATAACTAGCTAGCTACACTGTAAATTGTCATACAACGAACAATATCGCAGTCATAAAAACATGGGTCTATGAATGACTATAGCATAAAACAAATTTTTTATAGGACAGTTCATGCATATATTTGAGTAGTATTGTTCTAAGTTACTGTGATTTCTTAATGTTCATCCATTAATTCAACGCCTTCTGAAACCCATTTTAAACCTTTTATCGCAAGTCTATTTTAGGCCCCAGTTCTCCACCAGCTAGAATGAATTTCTTAATAAAGTAAAAAAAACTTTTAACAAAAAAAAAACCGATTTCAAAAGAAAAACTATTTCAAAAAAATAAATATGCACTAACAAGTCAAAAAGTAACGATAATATAATGTAGTTACAATTCTTGTCATTTTTCCAGTCGGTGTCATCCAAAAAAACAACTGTGACAGAACTACATAACTTGGGCTGACACCAACTCCAAAAGTAGCAATAATTGTAACATTATATTATCATTATTTTTTTACTTTTTAGTGTATATTAATTTGTTTTGGAATAGTTTTTCTTTAAGTCAGTTTTTTGTTTTTTTTTTTTTTTTAGTGAATCTGAAGTACAATAACTAATTTGTCACTAAAAATGAATCATTGTAATCGGTTGGCGTGATATTGAATTATTCGTCCATTTGTCACGCATATACTTTATGCGGATTTAAGGACTTATGTGGTTTTCAGAAAGCCACATTTGCATGGATGCAATCGTCAGAACTGGACCAAATTGAAATGAGACCAGTTTTCAAATAGAAAAACAATTATCAAAATCGATTCTCCCAGTCGAAAGTTCTGAAGTAACAAACATAAAAAAATACAATCAAGTTGAGAACCTCCTCCTTTTTTGTTTGAAGTCAGTTAACAAGCAAAGTTTGTTTGATAAATTTTTCCTTAAATCCGTAAATAAATTCGACAGAAACATGTATCGAACAAAAATGGTTTGTTATTGGATTATTATTCTAATATAAGGATTTCGATCTTTTATTAGTTACCAATAAATGGTTGAAGTAAGAAATTCGTGTCAATCATTATTTTTATAATTATTAAATGCTTTGTGGCAGATACTATTTCATAAGACAAGTACGGTTGTTATCCGTCGGTCCAAAATATATATAAATAGCTATAATTTTATATAACATAGAATTCAGGCGCGTCTTTACTAAAGTATAATATAGTCATGTTCCGGTCCAGATATTAATAATTATATACATTTTACTTTCATGTTTCGGAAATTTGATTATCTATTAATACGTTCAGTTTGAAAATTTATTCTAATGGAGAATTTTCTATGTCAAATATAATCAAATATTCGGATATATTTTTAAATTTACATTACAAGTATGATTTCAAATATATTTCTAGTCGTTGCGTTGTATCCTGTCTTATTTATGTGTGTCACTGTAAAATGAATTGATTATTGTGTAGGAAATATGACTTGGCAGACGAAGATTTTCTCTAATAATTTTGCTTTTATTGTAAGGCTTCTCTAATATTTACCATTTCGCCGCATTTACCATTTGTGCAATTGAGGCAGCCAAAATGACTGGAACACAAACACAACGACTGGTTATGTCGACCAAAAGTTTGAATAAAGACTTCAGGATTTTTTAATATTTAAGGGCGAAATAGATTGAAGAAAAAAAAGTTTAAAAAATTATAGGAGTTGGTGAGAATTTGTTTTTTTGTTTTTTTTTTAATTGACATTAACAATTGATGTTAAAACAAAAATGGAGGAGGTTATCAGTTCGACAGTTTTTTTTTTGTTATGTGTGTTATCTCAGAACTTTCAACTGGGTGAACCGATTTTGTTGATTCTTTATCTATTTGAAAGCTGGTGCTTCCCGTGTGGTCTCATTTCATTTTGACCCAGTTTGGACAACAGCATTCAAGAAAAAACCATAAAAGTCTTAAATTTGCATTAAGTATGCACGACAAGAGGACGAATAACTCAATATCACGCCAACCGATTTCGATGATTTATTTTTTAGTGACAAATTAGTTAATGTACTTCATATTCACTAAAAATCACAAACTAAAAAAACTAAAATATATGTATAATATAATGTAGTTAAAATTATTGTTGTTTTTGGAGTCGGTGTCAGCCAAGCTAATGTAACAAAGTGTTCTGTCAGAGTTGTTTCCTTGGCTGACACCGAATCCAAAATTAACAATAATTTTAACTACATTATATTACCGTTATTTTTTTACTTTTTAGTGCATATTAATTGGTTTTGGAAAAATTTTTCTTCTGTGTCCGTTTTCTTTTTATTAAAACTTTTTTTTAATTTGGTCTTAATACCAGTCTCAAAATCAGGACCTGATATTGGGTTTGTAGAATTTACATTTATAGAAACATACCATATCTAACTAATATTTATAACATTACATTATTATTGTTAAAGTTTTAAACAATTACGTCCAACAAAACAGAACACAACAAATAAATATTTAAACAATGATAGTTGTGTTTGGTTGATGTTTAATATAATATTGTTAGGATGAAGTTATATTCTATTATAAAATATCCGTTATTGTTATTATTAATTAACTTAGTGGTTAACTCAATATCCTATAATAATATAATATTTGAATCGTATATAACTTTCAAAGAAAAGTATTCTGCTAATTAATTATCTTTCGAAATCTAATTGAACATATTGTGGGTAATACCAATATTTGAAAGGCTTCACGGAATAGTATTTACTAGAAATTTTATCAGTACAGAAGTAATAAGAGTAAATTAATTAACTATCCATAGCATGGGTGAACAATATTGAGCAAGGGGTCAAGCCTGGTCCAATCAAAAATACTGACTCGTCTATGTTTAAACATTGAATGATAAAATCAATAACCTTGGTTTCCGGTAAATCTTTAGACATTAAAGGACACAATTTTTAAGAGAATGCTTGAAATAGCTGTACCCCTTAAAATTGCAAAAAATCGAGAAATTTTTGTTATCTCCAATTTCGATAAAACTCAGTATACACGGTAATTTTGACCCAAAAAGTACAAAAATCGGGTGCATTTGATGACTGGGCGAATAGTTTTTGAGATATGGATAAAAATCGACATGTTAACCTCCATCCACCGAGAAAAAATTCAAAAAGAGAGCCTACTCAAACGCCCAATTACACATATTTTAAAGACTTTTTGACCGTCACATGAAAATTTCAAATATCCATTGCTTTAAAAATTTAGTTCTTCCGTGGTATTTAGAGATATCAGTCGGTTATTTATTTGCATGAACAAATCGATTTGTACAAAGTTTATGAGTGTGATAGCGATAGCCTAGCTAAGAGGCTGTCAAAACGATTTTTAAAGAAGATATCGACCGTGTTAAAAATCAGACACTTTGTGGCAAGAATGAAGTAATTTTTTCGGATCAAAGTTTATAAATTTTAGTAAAACTTTTACTAAAATTCTTGGAATTAAAGAATCGCTTGGTATAAGCATGTCAGTTATTTTGTTTAATATAAGCCATCAATACATTCATTGCATACTTTATTAATTAATTTATTCATAATTATTCTATTGAAAATTTAACATGACGCTATTATAATATGTTCATGTTTTATTTATTACAACATAATTAACAATTTATTCATTAAAAAATTTAATAAATTTTCGATAAAAAATTTTATTCACCCCCAGTCTAATTTAATTACAAATAATATGTAATATATTTATTCATCTTGATAATTTTAACGAAATATGATAAGTGGTTTGAGCAAGGTATACCTACACTAGTTTAAAACAATTCGTATTGGGTTTAATACAAACCTTAGTGAAAATGTTTGTAAAAAGTTTTGGACAATTGCAAAGACACTTGGTATAAAAACCATAGAAACCTCAAGGCTTGATTTTGGACAGAAAGTTAGGTTAGGTTAGAGTGGCTGTCCTGGGGTGGGATAAACTTAGACCATAGGGTCCGTTGTGATATCGAAAAAAGAATGAACCATTTGGAGCTGTTTAAAAACAGCAGAAGAGCTTTGACGCCGACGGACTCTAGGTCGGAGAGGTCGTCAAAGAGAAGCTGGCTCAAGTAAGTCCATCTCCTCATAACAAGAGCTGGGCAGTGACAGAGAAGATGAAACATTGTCTCCTCCTCCTCTCCACTGTGACAGCTCCTGCAGTAGTCGTGATACACTGCCAGGCCCAGGCGTTTAGCATGCCTGCCGCCCAACCAGTGTCCTGTAATAGCCGTAACAACCTTGCGAACAGACGCCCTTGGAAGTAATATAAGATCTTCGGAACGCCTGAGATTGTACTCAGACTTGTAGTACCACAAGTACATTCCTCCCTCCATCTAAGATTGGCTTTATTTAAAATATCCTCTTTTAGGAGGAACTTGCAGTTCGCAAATGGAACTCCCGGGTATTTATTGAATGTCTTCGCAATTACCTTGAATGTCCATGTGTTCCGATACCCATACCAGGTTTACATTCATTTGTTCCGCCAGCTCATTTAAGGACGTATGGCAGTCTTGTGCTACCTTTGAACAAATACTTAAAAAAGTACAAAATGATTTGGAAAAATTAAAAGTGTTTTTAATTTGCATATGATTGTTTTTTCATTTTGATTAAAAATAAAAAGTCTCCCCTTTAATGATTGCCTTGTGATTTAGAGGGTAAAACCTAATTTTAAATAATATTAAAAACTATATGAGTCTGTGTGTATATACTTCGTATATTAAAGACATACCTTAATTATATACAAAAATCTTTTGAACAAAGCTATTTACTATTGTGTATGGATAATAATGGTACCTAAAACTCAATGAATAATTACTGTTACTGACATATAACATGAACAAATCAACTGATGCATACATAATAAAAATACTACATCAATAATACAACAACAAGTGTATTATAGTCATTTTAAGCTGCTGTAACCTCCTTGCTTCAATAGAGTATAAGGTGAACTGCTGTACCTTGACAAGAGTGGATCTTGGGTATAGGTGGATTCAGGATATTAATTAAGAGTAAAATATGTACAAAAAGCTTTTATTTCGGAGTCATAATGGAGATATCTAGAAAAACTCTGCTATAAACGTCAATTGAGTTCCAAATATCCGTACAAGTTGAAAGACACTCAAGTTTGGTTGATTTTGCAACTGAAAAATAAGTTTTTGAGATATTAGTTGAAGAAATTGTTCTGCCTCTCTTATAGGGTTTTAACAGTATTACAAAAATTTTCATCCAAATGTCCAAACTAATTTTTCTATTTTTGGATAAAATATTGTTTTTTCTTATTCATTCAAATCGAAGTAATAGTATATAACACAACTAGGAACAGAAAGTAAAGAATGTCTCACATTTTATGTTCATTGTCGCCCGAGGCATAGCCGAGCTTTCTTGAAATATCAAGAAATTTACAAAAAAAATTGTTGACCTTAGAATATGATAAAACTTACAAGTTCCATAGGGTATTTTTGTAACCGAAAAATAACGGAAATTGAAATCATTTCACGATTGAATCAGAGAAGTTATTTTAGAAAGCTTTTGGGACATATCTTGACGTACACTCATCAAATCGTCAAATGAGCGAGATTGTTTTTTTTTTAGTCCTATTTAGTAGTAATAATCCAAAAACGTTCAATTATGAACAACAAGTTATTGAAGTATCGACTGAAGAAATTGCTCCTCATGAATAGTGGTCCTAGCACGAAAGACTATTTTCATTTGATAGTGCAAAAGCATAGACAATCAATTATACTAATTTGGTGGTTTACGATGCACAGAAATAGTGGTGCTGGCACGAGAAACTATTTCCATGGTTATATTTTTTTTGAAATTGTTGTAAAAAACATATAAATTTAAATTGTGATCCAAGGTACAACATTCTCCCTATAAATAAAATGGATGATGAATCAACATACAAAACTAACCCTCTATACAAACAAATTATATAGTTTACAATTCACCACTAAATATTTACAAAAGAGATGATTATTTTGATACCCCTAAAGGTGCTCAAGTGCACTGATTGTATGTATTTGTATTATCTCATCACGTGGAAGGATTTTATAATGCAATTAATTATATCGTTTGTGTGGCAAATATGCAAACAAACAAACAAATATGATGATAATAAAATCGGAGGGTAGCCTCGAATATTAAAATACAATATTAATTTTAAATTCTGTTTATTACGAAGATTAAGGAGCTGACATGCATCTTTGCAACAAAATCCAAATATTAGGATGGTTAGGATTTGAAATACAGTACAGTCCCGGTAATCCAGACTAAATAAAAACCTGGGGTGTTTCGATTACTGAGATTGTATGTAAGAATTAATTCATTATAAATAAAATAAAACATTGCAAAACAGGATTGAAATGTATATATTTAAGCGAGACAGTACACAGCATTAAACAAGTGTTATTTTGATTCTATTTGTTTTTAAGAATGATAACAATGAATCATATTAAATGTATACACAAACAAACAATATCACTTTCTTTTTATCGAGGCTCTACTTTACTTTAGTTTCTTCTATACTTGATTGGGAAATCTGGTGTTTCAAAATACTTCGAGATTTTGGGCTAGGTGTTATCGAATACCAAATGAAATTATAACCAAGCGGTACGACAAAAATTATAGTTTCGAACCCGATTTGGTGGTTAAAAAACATTATTGAAGCAAAAAGCTATTGAAAGCGGTTAAAATAAAATTTTTGGTGGGCCTCGTGGTTATAAATTCAGTTGATACCCGATAATACCCTGTTTCCAACTGAGGTCAGATAAGCGTTTTTAATTTAGCTCCTTCTAGCAGCCGAATATGCAACAAATGCCAAGCCACCACCAACTATCAATTTAACAATCAACAGTTGCCAATGATTTTAACACTGGAACGCATGTCAGGTCCTTAGCTAAAAATAAGTAGCTGTAGAAAATTGTAATACTAGATTTGGAAATGCTTAAATTTTAAAATAAATATTCACTATGATCATCCCTAAAACCATTTCATAAGCTTTCAATGAACTCATCTAGTGATTACATTCGACTTTCGAAACATTCATTGAAACATTTTTCGAAGTCTTAACTAAATAATATTACGACGTTTTTGATAATAAGAAAGAGTTTATTCTAAAGTTAATTTTTATATGAAAAAAATTATCTAAAACCTTGAGATAGTAATTTGTTAAAAAGGTTATGTGTGTGTTGTTACGACTATTTACAAGAATACTTGTTATTCGATAACAATACGGTTTACAATAGAGTTATAAATCTTATTCTTATAATTCTTCTATTTAGCAGAACATTATTCGAAAGTCAATTTCAGATGTTTTTATACCTACAGCAGTTATACGTATAGAATAGAGGAAGATTAATTACAATCTTTATTTCTTGTTATTTTCGTTTTTTCTATGTGAAAATTATCACAATCGACGAAAGAAGAGGGTGTTATTATTGATTAGCGGCAATTTTATCAAATATTCTCTACTTTTATTAATGAAACGATTTTTATACCATGTATATGAAATATACCAAAGTAAACTAAGTTTAGTACCAAGTTGGTAACACTTAAAAATATTGATGCTATGAACAAAATTTTGGTATAGGTGTTTATATAATCACCTAATTAGTCCATTTTCGGTTGTTTGTGTGTCGTCTGTCGTCTGTCCGTCTGTCTTCACGATTACTCAAATGAACAACATAGGTCAGTGGGGTCTTGGGTCCGTAGTATCCCTCTTGTAAACCGTTAGAGATAGAACAAAAGTTTAAACGTAAAAAATGTTTCTTATACAAAAATAAAATACTTTTGTTTGAAACATTTTTTTCGTAAACATTATCTGTTTACCCGTGAGAGCGCAAATCATGCGCAAATTGTATAGTATGTATTGAATGGGTTTATCAGTTATATATGTGTGGCATGTATGTATGTGTAATGTGACAGAGTAATCAACATTGTCTATACATGGTATTTCAACAATTAACTCATTCAATTGTCTGTTTTCTCTTGTTTTATATTAAAAAAAACGTTGTATACATATTGAGAATTAAAATTTACAGTAATGGTCGAGGATATAAAGTTATGCTAGATATTGAAAATGTACAATTGCTCTCAATCCAAAATTTCGAAGTTTTTAGGTTTAATGGTTTTTAGTTATTCGAAACACATAAATCGACTCGGGTTTGATACATACAAATAAAGACGTACGCATGAACTTCAAGCCAAAACTAATTAAAATGGATGTATGAAAAAACCTTCAATTACAAAAGTCAACAAAAGAGCATGTCAAAAAACATCCCATTCTTTTTTATGGATTATTTCGTACGGGAGTTCTGGCGGGTTAAACGGAATTACGACGATGGCGACTTAAATTCAACTAACGAAAGTACACGAACAGACTACAAAAGTGCCGACATTATAATTTTTTTGCTTGGCCTTTACTCACATTATGAGAAAAATTTTCACAATTTCTCACAGGACTTGAAGAAAATGTATTTTTAAAAACGGTAGAAAGATTGAAAAAATCAAAAATTATCATAATTCAAAAATAAATAAAATTATATAAAGATAGAAAATGTTCAACCACATATGACAATTAAAAAATAAAAGTCATTTATGTTTTAATTGTAGCGTGAGGAAAATGCTCATAACGGGAGTGCTGGTGGGTTAATAGAGGAAAATTTAATATTTAAATTGAAAAACAATACTCATAATTACATGAGGCTAATTAATTTATCATGCAATATTATTATTACATTTGATTTTATAAAATAAATTCAGAATGGTTTTTGTTTTTAGTAAATTTATTTAAAACAAATTAAATTAATTATCAGCAATCACTGCCTATCTGGGTTTCATGTAAAAACGATTTAAAATGCATTTAATTTCCATATTATTAAATTTTGGTAATTTGTTTCATAATTTTGTGTTTATTCATTCTAAAATAAAAATCTATTTAAATCATTTATTTATTGAATAAAAACATTTTATTCAAACATTAATTTATTAAATTATCTCTGATTTAAACAATTAATTTTAGTCTAAGAGCCAATGGTCGGCAGTTATATGATATTTCAATAAAGCCTATTTTCCTGCTCGGCGGTACCTACGGAATAAGAAACGTTGTAAAGGTAACACTTTGACCAAGTTCCACGTTGTAATAAAAGAATCAAAAATTTATGTGTGAATTAAGTCTTTAATTTATTTATGGGATATGAACTGTTCCTAATGTACCTAAGATCATCTCCATCTCTAGGAACAGAATTATACAATGTATGTTATTGAAACATTGAAAGTCTCCAACTTTTCTCTTACAGGCATTCATTACTTTGAGCATCCAGCAACATTAGAAATAAATATAACTCGCAATTTTACGTTTTTTTGATGTGACTCATTCAAAATTAACCCAGCATACGTAAAATGTGACCCTGTTTCTCTTTTCCGGCATATAAAAGATAGTAAAATGTTGCTTTTATTAAAAAGTGGTAAAAGTTTTCTGGCCACTAGCTCTTAGACCATTTTTTTAATTGGAGAATACTATGAAGCATACTTTATTTACCAGTGTTATAAATTATAAAATTATTTTATTTAAGAAGTTAATTTGTTATAATACAGCGAAATTTAGCCCGAAAAATGAGTCGAAATTCTGATATGGATGACATTTTTCAATTTATGGAATTTCTTCAAACCTCAATTCCATTATTCCTTGAGAACGTTGTCCTAAAATAATATTCTATAAATAAGTTAGGTGAAAAGATGTTTCTTTTACAAACTACAATAAAAACACAAAATTTTTTTTTCGAATAAAATTCGCCGCTAGCTCGAAACCTACACCAAACACTGACTCGTAGTGTAATGAAATGAGTTTTTCAAGGATTCTAAGCGCCAAAATAAAAGCATTGCATTAAAACTGGACTGCATCTTTAAAAAAGCCTCGCTCAGAAACTACTATCTTTTGGTCCAGCACTCATTATTTTATACTATTAACAACTGTATAGTTTCTTGTTATAAAAATATTACTTTCTATGGGTGTACTAAGCACAAATCAGCTATCAATTAATTGCTATACAAATGTGTTAATCAACATAGTATATTTATGGACCGCAGACATTTACTTCACTTAGTCATTGCTAAATCTAAGCCGCTTTATCGTGAACATAAATATTATTCTGTAGTAGGTACTAAAGACCGGAGATTAAAAATAATTTTCTTCAATTTTATGCGATCTCCAGTCACCAGTAAAAGCATAAATTCATAAATAAAACAATATGTTATAGAATAATAATGCAATCATGTGACAATAGACTTGATAACCCAATTGTTCAATTTATGATAATCGAATTTTTCGGTGATTTTTTGCAACATTTTTTTGTAGTTTGTATATGAAGAGTTATTAAAAACAAAATATACAAAAAAAATGCACGGAACTTTCTTGCTGGACTATGCACTTAGCCTCATCAATAATTGCCAGTATTTCCAAATATTCTCAAGTCAATCATTTTTTGTCATAGAAATCCGGTCAAAGCTTAAGTAGATACGAAGTTTTGTAACGAAAAAGTTAGAGAACTTTTTTTTTATTATTATAAGCTTAGAATCTGTCAGATTTTCATATTAAATTTATAATAAACATATTTTATGTGTTCGTAAAAGTATAGATCCGGTACCTTTTTCTTATTTGTTAGGTATAAGTACGACTTATACGCATTTAAACAGCTCTTCATGGATAAGTAAGTGGGTATAGTAAATAGTTGGTTATACATTGATGGTTAACTATGAATATTTCGAAACGCTTTACTACAAAGAAGCTTTACTTTTAAACAGCTCATAAGATTATTTCAAATAGCATTAAGTAGTCATTACTATTTTAGACGAAGGAAACTAATCTTTATTGAATGTGTCTATTAATTTTAAAATTGAAAACCATACGCAGAAATTTGTTTTGGAAAAAAGTAGATACGGATGTAAAGAAATGCACATACAAAATAATTTTCCATTCGATTAATTTCTTTTTTTAAGGTATCCAATAGTAACTGTGATATCTAGAAATTCGTTCAGTAGCATCGTCTTAAAAACATAAAAACTAATCTGCAATTAATTGGTTAAGGTTGTTTTTAATGAGAATGTATGCTAGAGCAAATTTTATTCTCATAGTTAAGCAGGCCATATGCAACAATATACTTGGATTTTCCAAATGTTTCTCAAACGAAAGTCAGAAATCAAAATGATACGGAAATGGACTACTTTTCCATATAATTTTGTCGAAATAAAAAATTTTATTACTGGGCTAAGAAAATGGTTATATGTATATTCATTTTAAGTTTCTATCGTGTTTGATGTATAAAGAGAACAGCATGTTTTGTATAAGATGACGTGCCTAATTTAACCAACCTCTCTATGAAAAAAAGAAATGGTAAAAATTTATTTGATTTTAGTTTTTAACAATAAAATATTCATTTTAAGTTCAAACAATAAACGCAATAGTTTCTTTATTAGCGAATTACCGAAGGAAATGGAGCTATTGCTTTTGTACTGATGATGAAATTTTGAAAAAATTTCTTCAAATGTTCATCGACCCTACTTAATAGATATACCATATGTATCCGATTCGAATAAAATTTGGTATCAAGAAGTGTTTTGGTATTTGAAAGGTCAAGTTCGGTCAAGAGATGTGCAAAATATAAAATATCAATTTTTTTTTAAATAAAAATATTTTTGTATTTTTTGATCAGTTTTAAGCAAAAAAGTACTCTTGTGATTTTTTGTCTAAACAAAATTTTTGAAAAACTAAACGACGTAAAGAAAAATGTGTTATATTTTCAATCTCTGAAGAAATTCGCTTAGCAATAAATAAAACAATTTTTTTTTTTTGCTAAGTCCACTAAATTATATTTATTTTAAATAAATAAAAACAAATAATTATATATTTGTGACAATCGTTTCAACCTGTACGGCCATTATCAAACAATTGAAGTTCTAAACAAAAAACAGCTATTTATATACAATTTTTTTTGTGACAGGTTCAAACAAAACAGGTTAAACACAGGTATTAAGAATGCAATAAATGATTACTTAACATTAAAATTATGAAGGTCAAGATATTTTTTAAAATATTACATTTTAATAATAAAATGAAGTCGAAATTTCTTAATACCTAGAAGCCAACATTCTGGTCCAGTCTGGTCGTACGTGCGTAGAATAAGTCGTAGAATAAAGCACACAAACGAATATATCACAGAAGATTAGAAATTAGTTTTAATTTTATTGTTTTTATAAAATGGCTGAAAAAAGAATTCGCTTAGATAACGCAGCTCCTGCTCTACGAATTTTTTTATATATTTTTTTAGGTTAAATGTCTAAGAACATAAAATTTGTACCCAAAAAAATAAAATAAAACAACATAATGACAATGAGAGAAAACAAAAAGGAAAAGCAATGATGTGTATAAGGAAGAAAAGAAAATTTTATGTTGTATACCTACATATTACATAAATATCGAGAGTGAGAAATTGATTTAATGTTATAGAATAAGGTTTTAAACTTCCTAACTAATATTTTAGAAAGGTACAATCTAGAAATCCTTTGGTATCTCCAAAAGTAAATTCAGAAGAATATATATTTATTTCCAATTTTATTCGACTGTTCCCACATTGAGTTTTTTAACGCAAGCTGTCCGACTTAATCCATCCAAGATTGGAGTGCTTCCTCCTTTGATGTTTGTTCTTAAATAAATTTCCTCCCATAACAAACAAGTATAACCAGACATAAGTATTTACCCTACTTGCACAGAATTATTTTACGGGATCATTGTTTTCGAGTCATGCTTTGAAAGTAATTTCCGAGAATCAAGCCTACTGGCAATTGTACTCACAGTGAGTTTTGTCGCAGTGTTTTTTCGCTCCTTTGATTCCAACAGCAGTACATTGAAGTAAATTGATACGTTAATTAGTAGGAAAAACCGAGCGTTTGATTTACCATTTATTTAAATTGCTTTATAAACGTTAATAACTTACACATTAACTAATTTTAAAACTGTCTTCCAGTCTGCTATGATATGGACCAATATTTTATTAACCCCCGAACTACAAAAAGGGGGGTGTTATAACTTTGACCGCTATGTGTGTGTGTCTGTCTGTGGCATCGTAGCGCCTAAACGGATGAACCGATTTTAATTTTTTTGGTTTCGTTTGAAAGGTAATTTAACGGGGAGAGTTCTTAGCTATGTTTCAAATGCGAGAAATGGGCGACAATCTTCAAAATGCTTTATGGAAAAACGTTTTTTAATGGAGAGAGTGTTCTTATATGTGTTTCAAGTGCGAGTTTAGGGTTCTGTACCCGAAAAATTTGTTGGGGGTTTTTTAAATTTTATAAATTTCACTTGTCATCCTACGAGCAAACATCTCAATTTTATATACAATGTCTCAAAAAACGTGACAATAAAAATCCCCAAGTGCGAAAGGGCCCTAGCCGGCTATATTTTATGATTAGATTACACTCAAACATTTGCAAACATATTGCAATATAGTATACCTAAGAAATGAAAAACAACCAGTTTTTGCTCCAAAGTTTAGACCTTGACCTCAGTTAAAACATTATATATTTGTCTCACTCTTGTTGGCATGTTGGCACACACATTGCGATCAATATTACATAGAATTCATTCATACATATAATATCAAAACAAGAGAGCTACGATACGATATAGGCGATATAGCTCTACCACACACCAGCCAAACAACAACCTACTAAGTTTTCTATATCTGCTACCAAAATAATTTTGTATGGAAAAAACCTTGTTGTATACTTAAAATTACATAATGTTTTCTTCAATGTTTGTATAACGAAAATTTGTTCGTTTTAGCTTTTCATCATTTTCTTTTAAATCATTTTAGTTAGAAGGAAAGGAGTTTTTAAATATTGCTTAAATTAGAAGACTTTTAACTCCTTACATAAAAAAGATTATGGATCTTTTGCATCGTGTTATTCTTTAGGAATGATTTCTAAACTTAATAATATTCAGAATATCAAAATATAATCTTGAAAATATAAGTTTTACCGATAAACGTATGAACCGATTTTGATTTTTGTTTTATTTCATTTGAAAGGTAATTTTATGGAAATTGTTCTGAGATACGTTTCAAGTGCTAGTTTAGAGATCCGTGCCCGAAAAATTAGTCGGGTGTTTTTTAATTTTGTAAATTTAACTTGTTTAGACAACTAATTTCTTGAAAAACAAATTTTTGGTACTTCACTTTACTTTGGTACTCTTTAATTTACCTACTTACTGTTTTAATCACTTATTGATTTAGAGCAAATTTTTTCCCTAGGAACGTTCGAAAATGATTTGCTGCTCATGTTTATAAAAAATTATATTTTAGAGTTGCTTAGTTTTAGACCTGGACAAATAGAAACTTTGACGTGGACGGTGGAAGAGATAAGTGCCGCATTAGACAGTTTGTAGCAGGTGAAAACGCTGTGCATGACAGAGGGCATCCTGTGTGAGGCCTCTGTATGCAGTAGATGAAAGAAAATGCTGCGTAAGGAGAGTGCTTTAGTGTGGACTCCATGTCGGTAGGATTTTAAACTACCAATTCGCCATAATCAAAGTATACTAAAATGATATTAAGACCCAACTATCCGTTTCCATCGCAATAAAATTTGATCACATGTGGTGAAATTTCATAGTGCCAAAAAACTATGCGCAAAGTTTCAGAGCTGTATCAGCAAGTTCAGCATATAGACTCTTTCTTCATACCCACTTTACACACGACGCTTTAAGGTAATGAGCAGCCTTTCTCTCATATCAGAAAATAGAATGCCTATCTGTCGTCTGTCTGATACCTACTCCATAAGAAAAGCACTTTAAACGTCTGCAACATATTGATAAATTTCATTTTAATTTAAATTAATTTACTTTAATATGTTTTTTTTTTACAATAAAAGTTCAAAAAGTATTTATCTTAATTTGGGAATAAGAAGGAAGACATGAACAGTTATGTAAGTGTTATATAAATGTACGTCATATAAAAAGCTAAAAGTATAAAATAAATATTGCCTGTGGGGAAATTTGATATAATTTCGTTATCTTGACAAGAGTGTATTTTTATACTGAAAAATATATACTTTTCGCTGCTATTCTTATAATATTTAACACAAAAAAATTGTGAAAAGTGTGAGGGAAAAAATGTGGGAAACTTTTTAATTGTGTATTTTATATTAAAACACGTCATCAGGAGTCGGTTGGTTCGTGACGTTAATATTAAATTATTACTTTAATACTTGAATCTTAAATTCGTATTGTAAAATTTTTTTCTGTTTAGAAGGTTATATGCTTTAATAATCTGTTTTTAATATTTACATTATTGATTTTAAATAAGAACCTACATGCAAAATATATACCTACTTCTGACTAATATTATATTTTCTTTAGCTTGTTTTTTCTGTCACTTGGCGATATTTTCCTTATTCCTTTATCAAATTCCATGGTTTATCACTCATTTTCAAGCTGATCGTGCTGGCTGATAAAAATAGACTCAAAACAATATCAAATGTAACAATTAACAAAATAAAGAGTAATGGAAAAAATTACTTTCATCCATGATATTGAATAATTCTGATGGAAATTTATCGGGAACTTAGACAGTGAGTAAAATCAAATGTTAATAAATTTTCATTACAATTATAAAGAGTAATGTTTGTTAGGAGAATATATTTCAAACTGAACTATTTTTAAAACATGTTCTCCTAATACTAATTTAAGCAACGGACACAGGTTAGCTCTGAGTATCGCATTGCGGAATTAGGCACAAGTCGAGCTAGTATTATGAATTTTGGCTAAAATTATGAATGCAAAACTCAGATTTTTCACGAGGCTTGAAAATTTTCAACTGTTCCCCAAGCTTTAAATTGAAATATATTAGTTTTGTACTCTTCTTTACGTCTAGTGTAAAATAAACAAGGCATATTAATGGGAACTCGAACAAAAACACAAACTTTAAACTATTGTTTAAAACGTTTTCACTTCAAGACTTTCTGAATCAACTAAATAATAAAATTCATTGATTTTTCATTAGTTTATATTTTTTAGTGACTTGAAAAAGTCACCGTTACATAAAGACCAAACGTTGCATTTTAAACAATCTGCGTTATTTTTTACAATTTTTGGAAAAGAGTATAAATTTAAATAGACATTCAATTTGAAATGAAAGACTTTTTATTTTCAAATATCCAGTTTAAATGAGTAATTTGTTTCTTTTTTGCAAAGATTTCTATTTAAAATTTTGTTACACTCAAAATTAAAGTTGGTGAGACATTTTGGGAATTGCATTTGATAACACGTTTATTTTAACTGAAAGAATATTTTTTATTATTTTTTTTAATTTAAAGAAATTTAACAATATTTTACTAGTTAGATACTTGAACAACTGAATTTACATATAAAATTTTAACTATTGATTTAGTTTTTGACCTATATTCTATTATACATGTGAAAAGACCTTGAAAGCAGAATGCATATATAATCAATGAGATGAAAGTAAGTAAAATTTAAATACATGATCGCAAAAATTTTACATAAAAATAATTCAACTGAAAGTAATACCCATACCAGAACCAGCAAACAGTGTTAGTGACATTGTTTATCACTTCCAGACTGATGTGGATGCCTGTTGGTGTAGTAGCTTCAAAAGAATCATATCCATTCCAGTGAGTAGCTGGTATTGTTACGAGAAAATTGGATGTTGTAGGTACATACGATGCGGTGACGAGACCGTACAATGGTGATGTAAATAAGATAAAACAAATTACGTGTATAATCCACATTTTATTTGTATAAAGGTGAAGGAGCTACGTATAGTTTAGTGAAAAATCTATCTTTAACAAAGATATTGATAGACATGTTGTGATTAGAATTTTGAATATGTTCTGGTAGGCACTACTTACTTTGGAAAAGACATGAAGAAGTTAACACGAAACAGAAATTGTCACAGACGAACCCGCGATAAATTACTATGGTCTACTCTAATCAAAGTTAAGTCCAGTGGAGAGTTTATTAAGTTATAAGCACGATTTTTCAGCACAGGAGGATAGATTTTCGCTACAAAATTTAAATTATTTACAAGTGAAAACAAACAATTGACTGAGTTAATTGTTGAAATACCATGTATAGACAGTGTTGATGAAGAAATCGTTTGTTTTTTGACGTCACATTAATAAAAAAAATATCCACTTTTAAATAGCTACACACACACTGATATTCCCATATTAATGCATGCTATAAAATTTGCACCTAATAAGTGCCCTCGTGGGTAAACAGTGATGTTTACAAAAAAATGTTTCAAACAAAAGTTGTTTATTTTTTTATAAAGAACATTTTTTACATTTAAACTTTTGTTCTATCTCTAACGGTTTACAAGATGGGTCCTACGGACCCAAGACCCAATTGACCCATATTGCTCATTTACGAACTTGACCTCAGTTTTTAGGTCCTGAGTACGCTATAAAAATTTCATCTTGATATCTCTTTTCGTTTTTGAGTTATCGTGTCCACAGACGGACGGACGGGCGGACGGTCGGACGGACGGACGGACGGACAGCCGGAAATGGACTAATTAGGTGATTCTATGAACACCTATACCAAAATCTTTTTCGTAGCATGAATATTTTTAGGCGTTACAAACTTTGGACTAAACTTAATATACTATGTATATTTCATATATACATGGTATAAAAATGAATATTACCTAATTTATTGCGCATAAAATTAAGTTGAGGCAGTTAAGGTTTGTTCCTTACGTCGAGGATCTTTAAATACACTACTTTAATATTTTTGTGAAAAAACAAATTCTATTAAGTAAAAAGTCTATGATGATGTTTTTACTAAAGATGAATTATATCGCACATAATCTATGCATACAGGGTAATCTTTAAAAATTGCAAAAATTTAATATTTTAAAGTCTTATCGAATTAATAATACTTAACAAGACTTAAGGATTTAGAACGGGAAACTATTTGGTGTTAAAGTCTATTAATCAATAAATCATGTGTTTTTCCAAATTAAAAATTTATGCTACTTAAGTAAACTTCACAAACGAAAATAATATCAGAACGCATAATCCTAGATAAAACAGGATGTTAAGAAGATCAACAGTAAATTCATTTCTAGGAATTTTTCGATTAGTTGAAAAGAAAACCAAATTATAGAAATTAGTAAATTTTATTGCTTAATAATTATGGAAGTATATAAACATCGCTTTTCTAAGAAACAATACGACCGGTTTTGAAAAATGCTATTATTAATTTAAAAATAGTTGCTTAGAAAATAAAAAAGTTTAGAAAATAAAAATTTTTTTGTATTGTTTTATCCGCTGGGAGATTTTATAAAGTTTTAAGCGTTTTAAAATAGAAAGAACTGGAAAATTTAGTAATTTATGAGAGCAATTACAATCGGAAGTCAAAACCGACCGCCTCCTGAGGTAGTAATTAATTTTGAATATTATAAATCACCTTTATGATGAAAAATCATTAACAAAATACCTACTTAAGTGACTAAAAACTGTTGTGTTGTGCTCGTGAAATGTAATTTACAAAACTAATTAAAACGTAATTATCACTTTAGATAATCCGAGAATGAAATGTTTTCGTTCGTAGTCGTTCGTTTTTATTGAAAAGATTTTCTATCTATTGTACGTAGGTTGCTGTAGTACTTTGTTAAGCTTTGGTAAGTATATTTTTTGTCAGAATTAGCTGTTTAGTACATAAATCACACGCTTGTTGACCAAAAATAAATAAATAAAACTTTATATACATGAATTATTTGGCAAAGATAAAAAAGTTTTCTATTGAATGGGGAGAAGATAAAACAAAGAATTTTCACACTCTGATTAATAAAGATAGTAAAAATGTTCATTTACTTTCGTTAATTTTCAATTTTTTTCTTTGTTAGTTGTTTTATAGTCATGTTATTTTTGTCCTGTACCATGATTCGCGTTGGTACTGATAAAATCAAATAATTCCAATCCATAACTCATTCTCACTGCGGCTTCGAACAGGGCTGAAAATTTTTTCGTTTTCAATTTCGCAATGAAAATTGTCTGGTTTTCTTAAAAGAATTTTCCTTGTCAAAGGTAATATTACTTCATAACATTTCTAGACGTTCACATAAACAAACCTCAAGGTTTTCAGTAAATTTTTATAATTATATTTCATGTTTTAGAATGGATAACTTATCTGACTAAATCTGCGGCGTAAAACACTCTAGACAGATGAAGATAAATATATTTAGAGAGCTTGATAAGTATATCTTAAGTGGTTACTATTTGACTAGAAGTTTTTATTTTATAATGACAAATAGAGTTTGTTACCTTGGCCCCCTTCAATATTACAAAATTGCATTTTGTTGCAAACTTCAATCTCGTTAGACAAAATTCATTGCACCTAGATTTAACTCCGCAGAAGTATTATATATTCGAGAACAAGAATATCTTCTTAAAGGCTACCGCTTTATAGCCTCCATCTCACTTGCTCTCGCTTATACTCATTCCATAACAGACGATGAAGGGGTAGGGATTGTTTTACACATCGATTGTATCAGAATAGGTGACCATGAATTGTATCTCGTTCTCAATTTTACAGAAACCTTTATTTTACAATTCAAAATGATGCTCATTGAAAAATTTCATAAAATACATTCGATAGCAATAGCAAAATTTTATAAAATACATTCGATTTTTTTTATTTTTAATTTTTCTAAATATATACATTCGATAGCAATAGCAAAATTTTATAAATTTTATAGCTCATGAGTTAGTCTGATGTTTGAGCTATATTATTGTACAGTTTCATTCAAAACCATTCGCTAGTTTTTGCGTGACAGCGTAACAATCAAACAAATATACTTACTTTCACTTTTTTATTATAAAATAGGTATTTTCCAATAAGAATGTTAGACCTTTGTAACATTGTAAATATTTATTCAATGGGGAACATTTTTACTGTTATTATTATTACATATTTATAAAAATAAATTTTTATTTTTTATTAAAACCTTAATTTTAAATATTTAAGCTCTGATCTTAAATTGCTTCAGATTCTGAAAACGTGTACTGATAAGATTTTTCTAAAAATACTTTATTGTTTTTTAGACGATAAATTCATTTTGAAGAATTTGAGTTATTAAGCTATCAATTTTTTTTATTAGACGTAGTGATTTTATCTTTCAAGTTTCATGATAAATAAAATTAATCTAATCTCTTTTATTAATTTTATTGAATATAAATAAATACAAACTTTCTGTAATGCAAATATTTTACTCGAAAACGATTTAAAAGAAAGTTATCATGAAATTAATAGTATTCACGTTAATTGTTAGTGTTACATTAACAGTAATAAGTAAGTTTTCACTTATTTTAAGAATATCGTTTTAAAACAGTGTGATTAAGGAAACGCATTTTATTGATTCTGAGTTCAGGCATAGTTATTGAAATAAATACGACAATATTCTAAATGAATGAAACAATAAGACAATTGAGGAACTATTTTTCACAAAATTAGTTACATTGTTTCTCGAGAAACGTTTCTAAGACTTTGTTCTTGCATCGTTTTAGGTCAATTTTTTAATATTAATTTTTCTAAAACAGAATAATATAAAAGACAATTTAAAAAATACAAACATTTTATCTAATTTCTGACACGCAAGCAATTTAAGAAACAATTTTCTAATCGATGGATATTTCCGAATATTTTCTTCATATTAATTTTAATCGCAATAATAGTGGATTCAAATTCTTAACCGAATATTATTTATTTTAGCTGGAAAAAGCTTAAAACCGTTAACATATCCAGAAGGTAGAATTGTCGGAGGCAAAAATGTTACTATAGAAGAAGTTCCGTACCAAGTTGCATTAAAAGTGGGTGGCAGTCCCTGGTGTGGCGGTACAATAATTAGCGATATTTTTATATTAACAGCTGCGCATTGTTCCAAAGGAGTTAGTGAAAGAAGTCTTTCAGTTCATGCTGGATCCACTTTCCCGCATACTTATGAAAATGGTAATGTGCACCGAGTTAAAAGAATTTACGTTCATGAAAAATATTCTTCGTCGACCCTGGACTTTGATGTTGCTATTCTTGAAGTATGTTGCCAAAACATTTCACCTTTGAAACAAACTGTTTATTTACGATTTCGTTTTATTTCAGCTGGAAACTCCGTTACAATTTTCCAATACAATTAAATCACTCTCTTTACCTGGCAAAGATGAATTTCTTGAAGAAAACGAAACAGTTCTCATTTCTGGATGGGGAACTTTAGAGGTATACGCCTAAAAATTACTTTGTATTGAACGTTATTGCATTTTTAATTTTATATTCATTCAGGAAGGTGGTCAGTTAGCGACGGTTTTACAAGCAGTTGAGATTCCAGTTGTAAATCAAAATGTTTGCCAGCAATTATATTCTAATTTCTTGGATGTTACGCCAAGGATGCTCTGTGCCGGTTATATCGAAGGAGGCAAGGATCATTGTAATGGTGATTCCGGTGGTCCAGTCGTATCAAATGGAAAAGTACATGGAATTGTATCGTGGGCAAATGGATGTGCACGACCAAATTTCCCCGGTGTTAATACTCGGGTGACAGCTGTTCGCGAATGGATTCGATCAAAAATTGGATTTTAATTGAGTCAATATTTAATAAACCAATATTTTTCAATTTTAGTGTTTTTTTATGAAAATTATGATCTTTGATACAACGTAAAATCTTTGTCAAAACTATATGGTAGATTTTAATTATTTTATGAATTCTACACCATCTGGCTTTTTTCATCTGACTATTTTAATCTTAGAAGTATTTCGAAATTTCTATATCAATGTTTTATCAAACTTTAAAACGGCATTTGTAAATAACGCTATTTATTTCCGTCACAGAATAATTTTCAACTAATATCATCGAATCAAAACAATAAATGAATATATTCTAGTTGTCTAGATTTTCGTAATGACATTAAACTAACTATTTTGTTTGGGTAAGTCACCGTCGTTCAACTCTCTCACCACGACTCAATGTTTCACATTTGTTGCTAAGCAAGCATAAAGAAGCTTTCGTGCATGAAGCCTTAAGGGACCCAGACCAATAGCTTCCAGGTAATTATTCGGGTTTCAACAAAACGATTGTAATAAATCAATTTTCTATACTTTCATTTAGTTTTTGAAATAACAGTATAACAGTAGACTACTCTTTTGCATTCTTCCTTGTGTAGTCATTAATAGACCAATTAAAAGCCTGAAAAATGATTCTTGGCTCTTGGCTTGGTTCTTTGTAGGCCACATAATATATCAAATGTAAAAATCACTCCAAAAAAAATTATAGCCAATTACGATAATTCTTGTTCACGATTATTTCAAAAAGTAACGATTTAACGATTGTTTTTTTTATAATAAATTAATTTTTCAGTTTCATCAGGAAGAAACTGAATTTTATATATATTTTAAGGAGACACAAGGTTTTGTATATTTCTCTAAAATTTTTAAAACCGATTTTTATTTTGTCTTAAGTTTTACGAGAAAGAAATTTAAAACGAAGTAAAGTAGAATGAAAATTATCAGAATAGGCCCGAAATGTTTTTTGAAGAACAACTTTTCTTATTATGAATTTTCAGGATTACAATTTCAAAGATTCTCTATAAATATTAAACTTACAAAATACATGTTCAGGAGTTCATTTTTCTTAAAATTTATTTTCTACTATCGCTAGAAAATTTATCTATTTTATTATTGCTAAGAGGAATTTTACTTCAGTAGCAAAACTCAAACTTTTATTGTTTTCTTCAAAAAACTTAATATTTCAGTAAACATTAGACTCTGTTAATGGTTAATAGATAAATTGTAACAAATATTTCGTTTTTCGGGGCTAGAATAACAACTTTCTAGCCGGAAGTAAACATATACATGTATTTAGTTCTCTCCCTAAATATAATAATAAGTTCACGAACATAGGGTTTGTTTCGTCATACCGTTTCCCTTTGTCAGTAAGTACTGAAAAGTATGAAACAACTACCCACCCACATATATTTATACATATATTCATGTATTATATAACTTCAAACCACAATGATTCGCGCACGTTGTGTGACGTTCTATACGAACTTATTTTCATATAACAATAGTGCATCGTTATCAGATCATCGCCAGTTGTTTGTTACGAGCTTTATTATATTGGATAGGGAAGTTCAAGTTAAAAGTATTCGAGGAAGAATATCATAAGCTAACTATAACTGTGTAGTAGGTGCACTTAAAATCGCACTTATTTAGTCTACAATCCAGCTATATAAATTTCCTGATGAATGAACAAAGTAAACAAGAAATAGATAGTCTCTTTACCTGAGTAGGTGGTTTTACCAGCCATGTTTACCATGTTTAATCTTCCGAATATTTACAAGATTTAAAACTAAATACATATCTATATATACAAGAATGGAAGCTGACTGATCGATCATCGCACAGCTGAAACCGCTGGATCTAGAAGCCTGCAATTTTGTACACACGTTCCTTAAGTAACGTAAATGAGCACTAAGGAGGAATTTTTGGAAATTCTTCCCCTAAGGGGCCCAAAAGAGGATGTGAATTTTGTATATGGGAACTCCACGTTGATAATTTTAGAGCCAAATACAGATCAACGTATGTTATAATGTTACCAAGGTTTTTTTAATATACAATATTTATAATATTCAAAAAATAAACATTCTTCTCCCAAGCGGTGTGATATGAATGCATCTTTATAAATCAAAAATCTGAAACTATATTTAATCGTTGTTCGTTGTAAGAAGAGTTAATCGTTGTAAGAAGAGTTTTGGGAAAAACCACTGAAGATAGAAATTTGAATTGTTTTAGGTACCCTTTTTGAAAAATCGAGAAAAACGCAAAAAATTTTGTTTTGGAATTTGATGAAAATCGGTGGATGGGGTTATTTTGATCCAAAAAGTATAAAAATCAGGTTAATTTAATGATTGGACCTATAGAAAGTTACAATGTCAGCGAGTATCATGGGCAAAACTTCTTTTTCAAAAAAGTTAGACTTCCCCACCAAAAAATTAAATTTCATAAAAATGTGAAAGAAAAACAAATCAAAAGAAAACAACCTTTGAGATAATCTCATTCATAGAAAACGTATTCCAGTTTCCTTCTCTATGTGACAAAATCTGTATGGGTTGATCCCTGAGTTAACAGGCCAATTAATTTTGTACTTTTAATTGGAATTTATACTCTAGAAACAATATTGCCAAAAAACATTACTAGCAACATTAACTAAATACTGTCAATGTTCGACAAGGGAGACATGGGTCGACATTGTCTCATATTATGCCCATGCATCGTTTTAGTTTAATACGGTTGACTCTCCTACTAGCTATTTAGAAGTCATTTTACTTTGCTTACTATTCAAAAACTAATATATTATACATTTTTATTATATTTTGTATATACATAATGTAGTGTGTGGTGTTTTATATTTTTTTATGTAATATGCAAAAAAGAAATTTACTGCAGAAAGATGAATTTTATAGATTAGCGTATTATATTGTATTTTTTTGTATAAAGTCTATTATTTTATTTGCTTACCGTGTACGCTATTTACTGAGAAGGGTGTATGTATTTTAATAATAGGGTTAGTTATAGTACCTAGAATACAATGTATCTTGAATGATTTTATAGTTTCTAGGCAAGTATTTACTGGTAAGCCGTGAGCAGGTAGGTAGAGTGAACAGCGCTTATCAATGTGGCTTTATTTTCGAATAATCCAAAAATAATTTTTTTTTTTTTTGCAAACAAAATAAAATAGAAATTTTGATTCTTCTAATTATCTTGTTACAAACTGCAGACCATTGCATATCCCTCTATTATAAATGTGAAAGTAACGATGTTTGTTTGTTTGTTTGTTACGCACTACAGAATAAATTTGAATGAAACTGTACAGCAATATAGCTCATACATCAGAATAGCACATGAGCTATAATTTATAAAGATATATTTTTTTTAAATATTAAATTTATTCTGACATTTTACGGCTCCATCTATGATAATCATTTTAAACCATAAATTAAAGATTTGTTATTAATTAAAAATATTGATCATTGACCCGGATTAATTTATAATACCAGATGAAGCTGATATTGTGAAAGAACTGGATGCTCATAAAAGTGAATCTGTTCCTTGAGTGTGCTATAACAATTATAGATTAAAGAGATTTCCTTCATATAAAACCGGATGGAGAAAACTTATCGGCCTGTGATTGTTTTTCGTGGTACAGTATGATATTGTACCATGGAAAATTGTGTTCATGCATGTATGGCATGGCGTTAAGAAACAAATAAATGCAAATTTATATGTTTGATTCATGGTACTGAAGCCTCCCCTATAATAATATTACGAATTTTAATTAATTAGTTTATCTTGTTCATTTTTATGAAATATCGTAATTTCTGTTTATAGTGTATTGTTCTTGTACATTTATCGCTTCTTTGTACTAGCTTAGCCTTTTAAAATGCAAAAAATTAGGGGAAAATCCAATTAGATTTAGTGTTTTTTTATATAAGAAACCAATTTCTTATAATGTCTATCACTACCCAAATGGGAATTTGGGTAACCAACCAAGCTTTTACTGTTCTGGTACAAGTCTCAATCAATACTTGGCTAAGACTAAAACTATTTTGTCAATTACAGTCCAATTTTCTTGTTAACAGAAGAAGAATTGTTGTTATGTTATCAGGGATAATAGTTAGCAGCTTAAAATCTGTATAAGTTTTAAAGACGTAAAACATATAATTATTCGACCATGAAAGTTTAATACCGTCTTATGGCATAATCGTTTACTAAATATACATTCTAGTAAGTATAAATAATATTTGAAAATCCTACTACATAATTTAGATCGTCCTTTGTACGAACTGGTAGGTATATGGCAACATTCAAATGTAGCCAACGGTTAAAACGGAAAGTTTTTTATATGTGCACAGAGGCCGGGACGAAGAAAATATACCCTAGCTTGGAATATTATTTGAAACTTAAGCTTAGAAGAATATCTGACATCTACAAGGGGAAGTCTTGGTTTGCAAGCTTATCCTTGTTGTTACAATATGTTACAATTTGTTACAAAGGGCGGGGGAGGGGGTAAAGGTTGAAAAGTCGTTCCAAATGCGTTACGTAATTTAAGTACAGTCTCTTATAAATTGCGAATGATCACAAATATAACCTTAATTTATAAAATCTTTTCAACGCCAAATATTTGCTACCATGTTAGTAGTAGTAGTAGTAGTAAAATTATTTTATTATAATAATCTCCATAGTTGAATTGTTTGGGCATGTTTATTTTTTTTATCCATAATATTCTAATGTTAAGAACAAATATCATGCTAACTGAAATCCTCTATTGAAGGAACAATCTTTGGAATATATTGAACATAAAATATAAACTAGATATGTTTATCTTCAATACTAACGTGTTACATAATAAAATTTATGCTGTAAAATCTCATTACCACGAGATCTCATACACTCATTACCATTTACAGAGAAACGAAGAACAGTACTAATGAAAAACACAATTTTGTAGTATAATTTTCACCAACATAATAGAAACTTTAATTCATAAATGTTACGTATAAATATTGAAAAGTATATGAGGATGAATAATTACCTACCTTGTTATATATAATATGTATCTAGCACAAACCTGGAATATTTCATTAAACCAGGAACGGTAATTATAGTTTATAAACTAAATACATTATGTGTATTTTTAATCGCTTTCAAAATATATACACATACGTCAGTCAATAGAGATATAAAGCAACATTTACCACGCGAAAAGTACATAAACTTTTCTTTGAGATATTAGATACGGGTATTTTCTACAGGGAACATAATAATAAATTTGTCTCATTTTTTACATCGATTTTCTTACATATAGGCGTGAGTTTCAGCCCTTTATTGGTAAAAATTGCATAATAAAATGAAATTGTAATTTTATTCCTGATAATAATGTTATTAATATCTTACATATTTAAACGATCAATTCGTGTATAGTATATGTGTAAATCTTGGAAATGGCTTTAACGTTTTTTATAAAAATGGGTATGTAGGGGTTTTCTGTTGGGACGAAAAGTCGATCCAGCTAAGTTTCATGTTTAAAAAACGTCGTTTTATCCGTATTTTCATGAAAAACTGAAACATACACTGCAAAATATGACTCTTCCTGACATCTATTGGTGTATATCTTAGTTAACGAAATAAAGTGCATTACCGGGACATTCAAATTGGTATTTATGTGGAGTTTTAAACGGTTCTTATTTTAGTGATAAAATTTGTGTCTTTTTAACTTCAAAAAATAACGAGCAAAGCTCGGTCATCCAGATATTGTCTATATAATATGAGAAATTGTTGCTAATATCTGTAACTGGAAGTGTTCATTCTTAACTTATTCTCTTCATTTTAATTTTATACCTATAACTGATAAACACTGCCAAGTAAAACTTGATTGGTTTTATAATAATCCTATTAATTCTAAAGGTCTACTAATTTTGAGAAACTGTTGCCAAAGTCGTGCCCGACCATTTTTTTTACAATCGTTCATATAACTAGAAAATTCTCCTTGTAAAATTCTTCTCTACTTCACTTTAGATCCATATTCTTTACTAAAAGGAAATTATATCAAATATATACAAAATTTGATTGTTTAAGCTTACCAAAACTTTTTCATATTTTAATTGGTGTAATCGAGACTGAACTACCATGTATTCATATGATAAGATTTCGTATTATTCATACCAATAATCATAACTTGGTAACCACATTCATATGATAAGACTTCTTACACTGGTTTTAATACATAATATTTAACTACTAACAGTAAGAACCAAATTTGTATAAACACTTTACAAACAATATTTAAGATTAAACCATTACAGCAAATTTGTTCTTTCAATTTTGTATTTATTTTCTACACTAATATTATAAAGAGATAAAATTTGTTTGTTTTATTGTTTGCATGTATAAGATAATTTCTGAAACTACTGGGAAGATTTTAATGATTTAGGTTCCTCTTAGTAACAAAAATAACAAAGTATACATATTGTCCCCGAAATACAGAATAGTGGCCAAGAAGGTGCCATTTTTGCTTTTGAGATAACAAAAATTCGAAATAAGGCAATATATACCATGTATACTACGAGTTCGATTTCAAAATTATCCTAGGGCAATTAACTGTTTGTTCTACAGATGGAACTGGAAATCACTATGGTGACGAAAATGGATTAGGAGAGACGGGAAAGATTAAAATGTGATAAAGGAGAACTGACGATGGGAGGGAGTATCGTCTAGTATTTTATGTAGAATGAAAAACAGTTAGCTTTCGTGTCTCTATTTTATTATAACTATTTTGACTATATCTGTCTTTTGTTCAGCCAAAATACCATTCAGATATCAGAAAGTTGTACTCTAGTATACAGGCTCGCGTAACGTGCTGAGTCTGTTATTTTAACAAATGTTTCAACGACAGAAACCTATGCCCTGTGTTAGTCGCTTGAAGGACATCCAAATGAACCGATCATCTGACTATAACAATGACCTACATTGATCGTATCAGGATCATCTTTCACCCTCCGATAATTGCACCTGTAATAATTCTAGCACTTACCTATTAAAATTCCAAAGCATACCCCACAATCTGGTTTTGCAAACCACATTCGAAATAATTTCAGTCCCATCATTCTTTCCAGCAGAAATAATAATACTACCTAGTCTCGCATCGAAATTTTTGTTTCTCCTATACTTAACATACCTGGATTAATTTTCTGGTATGGATTAATTTATTATCCATTCATAACTATATCATTCTAAATAGTTAAAGCTGTAGTTCTACATATAAATCTAATTAAAGTATTAGTAAAATATTAGAAATACAGAGTAGCGCAGAGAATTGTGCAATTTTGAAAACGCTGTAAAAAGAAAATCAATCAATTTTTCAAATTATTATTTATGGAAATTAAGTACTGAGGACTGTTAATTGTGTTTTGAGGCAAATTGTATCATTATTGTAAATTTAATAAATTGTATCGGAAATCAGAAAGTCAAGTCCTTTTCTTCGATCATTCATTTAGTCACCAAGGAGTCGTGAATACCTTGCGTTACGCTTGAACTGTGTGTTACTAAGACGATATTAACACTCTGAAAATGCGACAGGTTCTAAACGGAAACCAATTTTAATTTTTAAATTATTGTATAGTTAAAATTAAAAAAAATAATAATTTGAAAATATTTAGGTATTTAATTTTACAGCGTTTTCAAAATCGCACACTCTGCTGTCCCATCCCGTACACCATAACAAAACACCGATGTATATTAATTTCTACCGTAGCAGAGTTCACCATAACAGTAGAAAATTTATATAAATTATTTTATATGAACAAAAGCCTTTATAATATTAAAGTTTTAATTTCATTTCTCATACATACGGGGTGTATCATTAGTCATGTCATGTCTTGGGAATGAATGTGAGAAGTCAAAAAAAGTAAATTACATCATCAAAAGTTTTTCGATCAGATAAACTATTAACGTGACCAGATTCTTACTATTTATTTTTTAAACTTCTCGATTAACATGAAGCACATCTTTTGGTAGATGGTGTGACTTATGATAGCCCTTGTATAGTAAGATGACTAATAAAGTAAAAACGAATGAATTCAACGAATAGGCGAAAACTTCCTCATCCAATACTATGTCAGTTGCTTGCTTCAATTAGGCAATACAAATTGTTTAAAAAACGCTATAAATAGCGCCTATATTTCATTGACTCAACCATTGAACAATTTGATAAAAAAAATAATCTAAAAAAATACATTTTCTTTTTAACATATTATTTAAACATCCAAATAGTACTCTCCTACTTTTGAACAAGCAACTTTGAATCTGTCTGATTGTTACAAATTATCTAACCAAACGGGGGGACCAACTTCAAAGCTGATTTAATTGAGATTAGATGTTGAAAATCTGGTCAAGCGTTTTAAGATTATGTAATATTTTCTTACTAACTTAGAAATCTGTTAAATGATAAAATATAAAGATTTTTAAATTATATTTGAAAATATGTTCTTATCCAAAGCTTCGATAGTATATTTTCGATAATGCTCCAATTATTTCCGGTGAAAAACGTTCCTTTCGTTGCATCTCACTTTGCGTTCGATGTAAACTTAATTTTCTCTACACCTTACTTAAAAATATTCCATCCGGTACAAATACTATTATTATATACCATATTTTAATTATTGTTACTAATTTTCTACATTATTAAAGGAGTGGTAGTTTTGCTATAGTATTCACCAAATTAAATGTGATATTGGGTAAGTTAAGTTTTATGTGTATAATATTTTTAGAATGATACCTGCCCGATTCGCTGGCCAATTTTAATTTTAAGAGTAAAGACCCCTGCATTATAAACTTTACCTTCCTTGTCCTCACCTAGCCCCTTCCATTACACTCGAAATACTTTGAATTATGAAACCTTACTATGTAGTCTTTGCTTTTAAAATATAAATTTAACAGCGGATTCCTTCCAATATCTTTATAAGTTATAGTATATATTTTATTCTGAGGTATGAACTATGTTATTGTAAAGTTTCATTAAAATCGATTCAGTAGTTTGTAACGATATATAATCGAATCAATGTATTTACTACAACAAATTCATGAAACAAAACCTAGGTTACAATAATGAAAATTAACATCAAACAAATCAGTGCGGCCGTATACATCGATATGACATAGTCGCACAATATATACTTCAAATATATATTTTATAATTGTTATTATATTTATGTTTAATAAATTTTTTATCAACAAATGAAATGGTTTCAAATCCTTGAAGCGAATCTAACGTTTGATATATTTAAAATTTAATAAGTGATGATATGATGATATGTATTGTGAGACGCTACTGTTTTTATAATTATGAAATCTGCTTCTTCTACCAATATTAGCTTTTGTTCATATTAGTAAACAAATGTAATCAAACATGCAAACATACCTTTATATTATAAAAGTGAAAGTTATCTTGTTTGTTTGTTAAAAAACTGAGTGAATTTGAATTAAACTTTACAATTATAAAGCTCATACATCAGAATAACATATAATAAAATTTATAAAGCCTATGCTAGGAAAAGAAATACGAAGCTAGGAAAAAATTATGGATCATTTCACTACAAGGTCATTTGCTCTTACCGCGGAAATAAGTCAAAAGTTTTAGAAAATATTGTAGCCCGACAACCACCTTAAGAATCTGGGTATCCTTTTTATTGCACAGATGTTCACCTTTAATCTACTATTATAATTATTCAATCTTTGCTACTTTTACCGCTTCATTGTTTTTGAGGACATTGTGTAAATTGACACATTGAACAATATAGTCCATTGATACAGAAAATCTGTAACTTGAGGACCAAACCTAGACCTTCATATCTGTCGAATTTTAATTGGATATTATTAATAAGAATCGCTTTTGTACCGGTAATGTGTGAAAGTAGTATAATAAAATTCATATAATTTTAAATTAACCCGTTTTTCCTATAACAAACTCCAATCAATAGTCACGTATTTTTAGTATCAATAGTATCAATAAAATGCAATTAGTTTTTAATAATAAAGGTTCATTTATATTTTTTAAATTATACGTTATCGATATTCATCATAACTTGAACAGTTTTTATAGCTTTGAGTATAAAAAAAACTATCCAATATGAGCCAATATTAAAAATTAATTATTAATATTTTATATTTAAATAAATAATTTTACTATGGAATTTTCACAAAATTTTCCTAGCTTGCTTGCTAAAAAAATAACGAAATAATATCAATTGCATTATATTGGGTTTATTGGCTCTAATGGTACCGTGGTTGGGTTCAATAAAGCCAAGGAATCGTCTTAGCAGGTCTGCGTTTTCCGAACTATGCACACTTTACGTTTCATTCGAGCCACGCACAATGCCCTAAGATTCAAAGTACATACCTGCTTGACACAAAGCTCAAAAATACGACTACCAGATTACGCTTTAATGAAGCAAGCCGCGCATTTTCAATTTATATTTTATACCCTTTTAAAAAATTTTAAAAGAATAGGGATAACAAAACAGCTCGTATGGGATAATGAGTTTAAGACATTGATTATTTTTTATTTAATAATACTGTCATAAAACTAGAAAATAATAGTCAATTAAAGAGATAATATTAAATTGAAAATTTAAAGAAACGCTCGACATAAAATCATTTATGATCAATTCGTTCCTAACTTCTAAACGGACAAACCGATTTGAATTTTCTTAGGTAATCGAAAGGGTTCTTAGCTATGTTTTAAGAAAATATATTCAGCTGTTTGAAGAACATCTGCTCTTTTCTAGTTGTTTAACGTTCGAAACCCTAAATTACTTGCAATATAGCTAAGAACACTCTCAATCAAATTATCTTTTAAACAAACAAATCAAAATCGGTTCATTCGTTTAGGAGCTGTGATGTCACAGACAGACAAGTGAAACTTATAACACATAACACCCCTCTTTAATATCTAAAATTATTTAATCTAGACCTAACTGATACACTTTGCTACAGTAATGCATAGGTAAGTAGGTACTTAGGACTATATACAGTAGAACTCCAATTATCCGAATTAATGGGGACCGGGACCCATTCGGATAATCAAATATTCGGATAATCGGAGTTTTTTAAAAAAAATTGCCATTGGAGAGAAAAAAAGCTACGTTTTGATATTGCACTATTTTTTTATTGAATTAAATGAAAGAAACATGATATTTTCACATGTTTTAAATATAAATAAAATGTACTTATGTACAAGTTTAGAAATAAAAATCATTGTTTTTTAAACATCTCTGTCAATGTAGCCAGGTCACGCATTCGCTTGACGGTGAGCAGTTTGCAAGTGGTCACACTCGGGCTGACGCTCCATCCACTTCAAAGCAGTCTCGAGGCCGGCAAATGCTTCACTAGCTGATGGTCCAGCGTCTACTTCAACATCAGCAGAAAGTTCTTCTTAAACTTCCACTTCAACATCTTCTCTCACACTTTCAACAATTTCATCGTCATTGAGAATTTGAAAACCAGGGTCAGACGTGTCACAAGCCATCCACTCTCCTACATCTTCAGCACTTACTTCTGTACAACCAGGAATTTTACAATCATTTTTCTTATTTCTTACTTTTTTTGGACAAATTTTTTTCTGAAAGTGATTCGGATAATCGGTGATTCGGATAGTCGGAGTTCGGATAATTGGAGTTCTACTGTAACTCATTTTATATATGAACGGGGGCACGATAATCAATAAAAACTTTATAGTTTCATATTATTATCAACATTATTGGAAAAGAGGCCACTCGATTCATACTATAAAAAATGTTAAAAACAACATATATACATGCTTTGTATTATTATGTTAGCATAGATATCAATGTCTTCTTAGTATATTTATTATTCTTAGTATATAAATAAAAATTTTTCGATCCGTAGAGAAAATCTCAAATTTAAAGGACAAATAAAATAAGAGAAGAATTGAAAAAAAATGCAAAAATCATTTTGTCCGGTGCTTGAAAGAACAAAATACATATTTCGTGTTCAACATCTTAAAAAAAATGTTTCTTCATCTTTAAATATCATCCTTAATGGATATTTTTCAATTTTAAGCTTAACGCGCAGTTATAAAATTTCCAACCACCCTGAGAAGATCAAGTTGTTAGGATCGATCATCACAATAGACTCTCAAAATACCATCCCTTTGAATATGCTAGCTAGGAGCGTTCTATTTTACTTCTTTTCCATGTATGTGCCTAGACGTATACAGTATTACATGTTGGCTAAGGACTTCTGGGATATCCGCTATATTTTTATACTTAGCCATAAACATTCCGCATCACTTCCGATATAGTTATATTCCACGCTTTGTAAATTTTGTATATATTTTTTTAATAATATTACTTATACTGGATCGATATCATTATTATTATTATTGTTATTATATAAAGTATAATATAAGTAGAATATAGAAAAGTTAGTTACTTTTGTTGTAGGAATGAATATTATAATACATACGAGGTTGAAAAAGCTTTTTCTGACTGTCTGTGTGTATATATTTAGTATCAAGTCACGCAATAGATGATAGTTTAGTGTGGTATAGATTTATATAAAACGATTGGCTTAAATGTGCACATGATACATACAAAGTACCCTACCTTGCTCAGAGACCTTTCTTAAAGAATATTATAGAAAATATAAAGTTAGTGTGAATACAAACTGTATTAGGTATGGTTCAATATTCATAAATGAGCAGTTTATTGATAGGATTTCATTTGTTTTCTAGAAAATGGTAGTTTCACTTTTACGAATAGTTGACCTTATGTTTAAATTGCAAGCAAAGTTGTAATTCATGTTAAAAGATAGTCATTGACCAAACAAAGTTTATAAAAGTTTGCATGTACTGAAAGGAAAGAAACACGGGACACACTTTTAAAAAAGTATTAAACATAACCAAGTCTTTCGACACTTGCAAATATTTTTTCTTGTTTTAAAATATTGCGCTGGCTTTATCGAAAAATATGAAAGATAGTTTTCTTTAATAAGACATTCTTTTAAAATTTTAGTTTTCTTTAGTACTAAACTTAGTTTTCACGTTATTTAAGGCTCACGGTCTATAATGTTTTAGAAATACACCTCAATAAATTGTCTATTAAAAATTGTATTAAATGTTATTTTATTTATATGCTATATTTACATAACTGTTCCATACAAATTTTTGCTACAAATTCTTTAATTTATCAAGAAGTATTTGTCTAGGATATAAAATTTAGTCGTTATAATGCAAAATTAAAAATAAGCATATAATCGAATATTTTTAATCAATATTTTATACATTCATTATAAAACTATTAGTGTTTAGAATTTCGTGGTCATTTTATCGTAATACCGTCTATTAAATGACATCTGCTTAGAAAAACTAATTACTATGGCTCAGCAAAGATTTAAATAAATAAGATAGCACATATAATTTCCGATTAAATGAAGTTCCTGAAGACGTTAATTCATGCCTATGGTTGAAAGATTGACAATACATATTGAAATTGGAAAAATAATTTAACCAATATTTTGGTATTCTAAAAGGAAAAAAATAGTTTTTTAATATTATCAGATTTTTATTTTCATATAATATTTTAATGAAATTGTTGTTGAAATTATATCAAAAATAATAAAAAACATTTGGTGTGACCTTACCCCACAACCTCTATATATATATACATATCGAGCTGAAATTTTTATAGCATGCTTAGGACGTAAAAAGTTAAGTTCGGAAATACTTAATGGATTATGAATATTTTACATTTTAAAAATAAATTAAAACTGTACATTTATATTATCCCTATTCCTTTATCCAGTTTTATGGATGGGGGATGGGGGACTTGCCCTTACTTATCCCCCACCCATAAAACTGGACATAGGGATAGGGATAATATAAATGTACAGTTTTTAATATCTTTTTAAAATGTAAAATATTCATATGTCTTTTCGTTTTTGAGTTGTTGAAAAGCGGACAGACAGACAGACAACGGACAATCGGAAATGGATTAATTAGGTGATTTTAAGATATTACCTCTACCATACGTCATACTTCATACACACATGGTATAAAAATTGTTCTCATCACCAGGACTTAAGTGTTTTCATCTTACCCAAAAAACTACTATAATCTAAATGTTACATATTTGTGACGCTTACATAGAAGTAACCAACCTCAATTTAAAAAAATACAAATTTTTTTTTTTGGTTTGTTTTGTTTTATGGCTGCATCTAACATCCATATGCTGTAACAAAGTAAATATCCGAAATAACTCACTAAAACTAGAACATTGTTATCACTGCATATTTTACTTTTTTTTTTTGCATCGCCTACAATATGTTACACAATAAAAATTATACTTGATGTTTTTCCATTTTGTTTAGAATAAAAATTTCAATAAAAAGTATAGTTTACACCACAAGCTTATATTGCACTAGCAAGTGAAATTTTAAAATTTAGCTATGTTTCAAATGCGAGCTGTGAGTTCCGTTCTCGAAAAAACTTAAAAATTGGCGATGGTCTTCAAAATCGATTCTGTTTGGAAAAGGCATGCACGATAATTTTAACATATAAATAATTACTATGGAAATTATTGGTCAAATAAACCTGGCTCAATTCATTTTGAAAAGTGAATTAGTAAAATAATTAAGTAATTCAAAAGAACAAACTCAATTCAAATATTTCAATTTCAATTAAAATATTTCCAAAAAGTTTGTCCCAAAAAATGATAGTATCTGTATGTATCCTTTTCATCTCATCTGATGTCCTTGGCCACCACTTTGATAATGATTTAAGGAGTGTTATAAGTGTTTATCTGCGCGTCTGTGTGTTTCTCAGTGGAATCGCAGCCACTAAACAGTCGAAACTCCTTGATTGAGAACATTAAGCTAAGTTGCCAAAAATCGGTTTACAAAGAATAAATTGCATTTGCCGGGAGTTTTTTTAATTTTGTAAATTTCACTTGTAATTAAAGCTTATCGCTGTACAAGACAGGAGTAAGAAAATGAGAGTACCTTAACGTATACCATCATGAGAAATGAGAAAATTCCTTTTTTATAATGTTTATTTTGAAAAAAAAAAATTTCTCGGTATTGACCAATCTGGTTTGAAATACATTGTATAAAATAGTTTCAACAATTTTTTGCATGTATACAATGTATACTTTTTGAAATTTTTCTCCAAAATGAATATGACATTACATATCATATTGATGATATATGAGATATGGTATATTTACAATATTTTCTATTCAAGTATTCAACACTGATACACATACACATGAAAATTACTCTATCTATGTTTTGTATACAATATTATATTATATTATATTATGTTGCATAAAAGGTTTTTAACAGACTTCAAACAAAAAAGAGGAGGTGCTTTTTCTATTTGAAGGCTGATGCTTCCCGTGCGGTCCCATTTCAATTTGATCCCGTTTTGCGAAATAATATTCATGAAAAAACCATATAAGTCTTAAATTTTCATTATGTATGTGCGCCACAAATGGGTGAATATCTCAATATCGCGCTAACCGATTTCGATGGTTCTTTTTTTAATGACAAATTACTTAGTGTACTTCAGATTCACTAAAAATCCAAAAATACTTTTAACAACAAAAAAAAGACCGACTTCAAAAAAACTATTTCGAGACAAATTAATATGAACTAAAAAGTAAAGAAATAATTGCTTATTCTTCCGAATAACAAACAATAATCAAAATATTTTCTTCTAGATCAAATTATTACGATAATATAATGTAGATACAATTATTGCTATTTTTGGAGTCGGTGTCAGCCAAGGAAACAAATGTGACAGAACAGTTTGCTACATTTACTTGGCTGACACCGACTACCAAAATAGCAATAATTGTATCTACATTATATTATTAGGAGAAAAAATATTTTGATTATTGTTTGTTATTCGGAGGAATACGCAATTATTTTTTTACTTTTTAGTTCATATTAATTAGTTTTGAAATAGTGTTTTTGAAGTCGGTCTTTTTTTTGTTAAAAATTTTTTTTATGTATGTGTAAGTTGTTACATTGTAAATAAAGTATGTATACTGTAAATAGGACGGTATATCCCTAAAAACGTGGTTAAAATTTTTTGACCTGTCAATCCTGTCACCTCTCTAGAGTTATTAGGATGAAGCATAAATCTTGTCGTAGATCCATTAATAGAATGAAAACTCACAGAAATTACTGCTACTCTAGAAGTAAGCCTCGTATCTATCTGTCTTAATTTCCTTTAAGCCACACAGACATCATAGCTTACAGGATTAGGTTTTCAATACCATAAATTGTTACAAAGGTTGAAATCAACTCGCAGCAAGATAGACTTTTTTCTATGGTTTTTTAACTTGGTTTGGGCGAAAAAGTCGCTTCGTCTATAAATCTGCCTGTATGTATGTATTGTGCTTCCATTTCGACTGAGCCACCACAGTATGTCTTGGTCTAACCACAGCAGTAAATGTGATTAAATACAACCTAAAAAAGTCACGCGTTAAAAAATATTCAGTTAATTACCAAAAAAGCGTGTCTGTAGTAAAGCAGTTTCGTAATTTCAAATTTCTGTCGGATAAAAGTCTATCATCGGATAAAAGTTTATCTTATTAGAATAACAAAATAGCAGATGTTAATCAAGCCATTTAAAATTTTGCTGGGCCCATAGCTTGGTAAGGGTTACTTTCTCAACATATTTCTCATTCAGTGTTCTTAGACTACCTAAGGTCCATACCCACATAACTTTCCAAAGTCCAAAAAAGCCATCTATCAGGAAATTTGTTTTTTAGTAAGTACCGTTCACCTGGTATACCTTTAACGTTATAAAATATTTCTACGACCTATCCTATTCTATATAAAGTTACATGAATGAAATTTAGGTTTTACACGGAGAGAGAGCAAGGTATCTATCTACTGATTTTTTTTAGCTCTGTGTAGAAATGAAAATTTATTACTATAATTCTATTTACATGATGCATACAGTGAAAAACACGATTAAAAAACTCAATGAACAGGAGAACTGCATTATTAAAGTCATATTTTTCCCTGATTATATATTTTTTATGAAGACACAGCTTTTATTTAAATAGGATTTAAGTCTTTTCAAGTTTTTGAAAACATAAAACATTTACATACAAGAGCGACAAGGAGGGCTGAAAAGTTGAGACTCAAAAAGACACGTTTTTGACTAAAACCCAATTTACATACCGACTTTCATTGATTTCTAGGTTAATTTGGAGAGGCTGTAAAGATGCTCAAAGTCATAAAAACCGCGAAAAACAAAATATTAAGGCAAAAAAAAGGCAAAAGTCCTTGATACTAATCCAACCTATTTACCAACCTTAGACCTTCTAGCTCAACTTGTAGCTCAATTGTACTGAGCTTTATAGCCTTAAAACCGTCGAAAAAAGCGATTTTTTCAAAGAGAATTCTCTGCAAATGGAAATCGAATTCCGCTATCATAACATTAATATTCTTTACATACGACCCTACATACCGAATTTCAGCTCGTTTAAACTAGAGAAGGTCGTCGGAGAAGCTCAAACGTTTAGGTGGAAAAATAATGTAACGGATTTATAGCACACACGCACCCTTCCTCTTCGACCTTCGACATAGTAAAGCATTAGTCTATATTTAGGTGAAAATATGACTAAAAATGATACCTACATAACAATATTTAATCATTTTTATAAAAGTTGACACAAAAAAATATAATCAATTCAAATCTAATATAAAAACTAACATGAAGTTCAGTTTAAAAATTTGTTGTAATTTTTTTATTATTTTGTAAACTTTTCGTCTGACCATGTACACACATTCAGAGATGTGATTGACAACGATTTTTCTGTTATAGACAAAAAAGAATATCCGCCATCGAACGATCAACTAATATTTTTTATAGTTTATTTTCTTGAAATATTGATAATATTATCAATGAGACCATGGTTTTGTGGTAACGATACTTGAGGCTTACGTCGAATATCTTCAGGATAGAATGCACAGAATGCATTCAGAATGGATTTTTTTTTTTAATTTTACTTTTCTAAATAACTTCTGATTTTTAATAACTCTTTTCTGATTCTGATCTTTTGTAATTTTTGATTACTGTTCATAGGCGGCTTTTATTAAGTTTATGATTTCTTGTTTATAATAATAACTAATAATAAAATATCTATTTTCACAAGCTTGTAAACGAAAGCTTGAAAAAAAAGTAAATAAAACTTTATTGTCATTCCTTCATTGTGCTTTTTATTCAATAATACATAATTTGTAACAAAAGGAACATACGCCTACCGCGTATTCAACGATACCTCTCGTTCTTTTATTTATTATAATTATTAGGTATCATGCTTGTCCCCAGCATGAAGAAGCCGTGTTAAATACTTAAATACACTGTAATGAAATATCAAGCCATGCTGATCAGACACTCATACAGGAAATTTGAAAAAAGGAACTCAAATGAAAATGTTTTTAAATTAAAATTGGACGCATACATATTTCTGCATCTACTATTTATTAACTGATGCATAAGAAATTGAATTATTATTTAATTCAGTTTTTTTCATTTTAATATACAGCTTTTGTTATTCAATTAAACTTGAAGAATATGATGGATGCAACTACTCGCATTTAGTTATATATGTTTAAAAACTATCAAGTGGATTCCAACTAAAACAAGATTTTTAGCTGAAACCGAAACTTATTTCGACATTTTCAAATTTGTATATTACTTCAGGCAACAGAGAATTTTTTTCTGCATTAAATTGCAGGAGTTATTTTTTTACTTAAATAGGTTAAATATCACGTACTGAATGTAAATGCACAAAATCCTTACAAAAATAGGCGGGGGAAGTGTCTCCATTTTAAGCAAAATCGTTTTAGGCTACATCTCAACAACCGTGCACTTTAGAATATTTTTTTGTATCACTAACCGTTTATGACTTACACGACTATGACGATTTACTTATTGAGTATTTGACCGATATTTCTTCTAATATTTGTTTAAACAATGAAATGATAATAACTTAACTTTTAAATATACAACAAAACATTAAAAATCCGTCCTATTTGTCAATTTATAGAAGGCTGAGTTAAAAATTCTAATTTTGGTACTGTCCGTCTGTCTGTAAACACGATAGCTCAAAAACGAAAAGTGAGTCCAACTCAAATTTTTATAGCGTGGTCAGGAAATAAAAAAGTGAGGTTGAGTTCTTAAATAAACAACATAAGTAAACTGGGTCTTGGGTTCATCTTGCCGCCATAAAAAAAATTATGCAAGCACTGACATTCATCTATTTCTATACGGGTTGTTTTAACAACTAAATCAGTTAATTGGATGTTTTCACTTGTTGTTTCACTTATTACGACTCATTTCAAAGTTTTGGCTTATTTTTAGCCAAACTTGGATGAAATCGAATATTCGATCGATCACTAATTCCTTTTATTTATTATTATTTATTTGTATTATTTCGCATTTCTCAATTGTAAATTTTTTGGTAATAACGAAAAATGAACCAAATATTACCTCCTCTTAACCATTATTTTGATTTTTCCAATTTTTCGGTCAAACTATGAAATCAAAACTGTCGTGATGTATTAAGGGTAATGATATAGTAACTAACTCAATAATTTCTATTATTCCCATATGAATATAATGATATAGTCACCAGTTTTAATTGCATTGTCAGCAATTACATATAAATATTGTTACAACTATGCATTTAATTTAGAAAATATTTGTCAAATTGTGCATACATACCATAGAGAAATAATTTTGTAATCTCCGAGGTAAAGAACTACAATTTTTCTTACTACAACATTCAATTAATTTTTAAAGTGAAGTATTTACTTAGTTATCTGTTATTTTGTTCTCAAAAACCAACCGTGAATTCATGGACATACCGCATTTAGTTGGTTAAATATATGTTTACGACAAAATACTGCATAATTTATATAATTTTAAGCCCATAAATTTTTGATTTGCTCTCCCCTAAACCAAAAATTTCGATGTGTTTTTGACACCCAATAATTTTGGGTCATTCTTTTCAGCAGCGATGTCAGTTTTTCGCTAGCTATCACTTATGTGCCTAATTCCAGGACCATGATTCCACATTCTTGAAACCTATTAGAGCTAGAATAATTTACCTGTAAAGTTAATCTGTAGTCGTCTTGCGTTAAAGACTCTTTAACGCAAAATGACACAATTATTGCTACTCTCCCCGATTTTGCCTTTACTCTTATGTCAAATACTATCCGTATACGAATTTTCAAAATCATTAGAGCCAATCACGATTTATATAAGCTAAATACTTGTCACCGGCGCTATGTTACCTCGTTATGGCCCTGCTGATTGCAATTATATTCAGTAGGACTTTCCAAGATCAAATAATGATAGGTTATTTTCCAAGAACAAGTACTCTTTCCATATCTCAAATTAAATTAAATTCAACAGGGAGTATTGCAATTATTTAAGAAATATCAAGGATAGAAAAGGTTTGTTCAATCTAGCGCACTCCATCCCGCTTCGACTTTTTCAAAATATTTCTAAAAATTATTAATCTTGAATATTTCAAGGTAAATTCGATTATTCGTACTAATGATGAATATTCTTTACCATAAAAGTGCTGTATCGGATAACATAACATTTTGTGCTTTAATTGTTTCTATTCTACGGAGCAGCAAATTCAATATTTTCTTTTTCTTTACAAAAAACACTTTAAAGTATGACTATAAATAAATACATGAGTAAAAAATGATTGATTATATTTTTTATATTTATTTTCTCTTTAATATTATTCACATTTGTAATTATCTATAACATTTCTTTCTGTATCTATGGTAAATTAAAACTAGACAGTCAAATATTTATTTAAAATAATAAAAACAAGCAGACAAATTGAAATGGAAAACTGAATGCATGAAATTACATGCGGTATTTTCCCTGGTTGATATAATGCATGGTATTTTTTGAGTATATTATGGATTTAATGTTGTTATAATACCCAGTACATTATTATACAAAAATATAGTAATGGTTATAAAAAACTTACTACTAATAGTCCAAGAGCTATGTTGACAATAGAGAAGTTGCATCTTTTTTTATTCTTATTTTAAAATTGAAATAGGATTTTCTAAACTAAAAATTCAAACGCTGGTGACGTCAACACATCGCTTTAGTAACGCCATCGCCCGATGAAATGATAAAATAATATGAAGAATGATGATAAATGATGATAAATGGTTTGTCTCTCAACTTGCTTCTAATATATTATAACTATGGAGTAAATATATATATGAAGTAAAGAAGCACAATCTTTTATAACTGTTTGACTCAAAAATTGTCCACGAAATATCATCTAATAAAGGAGCTAGAATGGCGCTCGTGTGGAGGAGTATATGATCTGAACTGAAATGTATGTATATGTATGCATTGTTCTTTGGAACACCAATGCCATCTTAATTTAATGCAGTTTGAGGGTCATTCTTTTAGCACGAGTGTGCTGCTTTATCTCTACACTCCATTATTATAACGTAATTTTCCATAGAAACAAGCCGAAAAATGTGAATTTTGCGTGATTCCGATTGGCTCACAGCCTCAACGAGTGCAAATACGTCACAACCAATAACAAGTCTTTTTTTTATTCAAAAACATTACTGTTTTTTATTATTAATTAATAAAAAATAATAGAATTATTAATTTCAAAAAAAATTCCTTTAGATTAATTATTTTTCCTTTATAAATGAACTTGTGGCAAAAAAATTTAATGCAACTGCTCCATTAAAATCTAATAATATGATAGACAAGTAGAAAAAATTTATGTCAAAAGTGAAACTGATTATAATGCTTGTGGTGACAATACCTTAATTATAATTTGTCTTACTATAAGCGAAAGATTATCTCAATGACGGATTCTATTAAGGTGGCCTACCTAGACATTGGAATGATACTACTTTCGGTTCTACTTCTTGGAAAAATCCTTTCAGGCAGCGACATCATTTTTTACAGCTACATTTTAGATTACATTAATGATTTCGTTTAAAGTATTTTTCTAATAATCTGAATAGATATAGACGGCTTATAAAATCACTTAAACTTTAATTTTGTACTTTAATTGCCTGGTAACACACCAAGAAAAATTTTTAACTTCGATACAGCTACGCAATCGGCATTGGTTACTTGAAATACTATCTATTTCAAATCAATAATATCTAGAAAATTTAAATACGCATTCTTCATCTTTTATTCAAAGTTTTAATGTTTTTCCCGTTATTAAGATTCTCCCTTGGCCTACGATGGTAGTGTTTGCACCGCTAACGCATTCTCTTAGTGTGAGTACTTCTTACCTCAATTTAATATCAAATTTAACCCAGTTACTAGTTAAATTAAATAAATATATATATTTTCTTTTGCAAGAATTTCTGAGACAGAGAATTGAAGTTTAATGCAAGAACGGTTTGATATTAACTAAGCCCTGCGCATCTAACAAACATAGATTAAAAAAAAAACAGTACACCTGTTCTAATACCCAATGAAAGTTGTCTCTTGTACTATATATTTAAACAAATTTTTGATAAGTAATTTATATAAAGGGGTTGAAATAAATGAGTCTAATGACCTTCCTGTAACATATCGTTGTATAATCAATAAAAAACCGTTGCTTAGAAATGTCACGCAAACTTTTAGATATTATGCCGTGTGACTAAAACCTAAAAGCGAAATGTTCTCATATGTCGAAGTCACATCTATTTCGATATAAGTAATTTAAATACAAACGGGCAGTCTTTTATAATTAGGTAAATAAGTAATCAGAGAAAAAAATATGCGCCTAATGAGAAAAATTTTCAGGTAAAAAAATTATTTCGCCAAGTTTCTAAAACAATTTTAACGTCAATCTTAGAAAAAAACTTATCCATTAGGCAAACTTGGAACGTACCTAGGGCCGCGAGTGCGTAGTTTATGGAAAACTACAATAAAAAAACAGAGGGTAATCACAGCCAATATGTTTTTCTATGTCTATCACTTCATAGAAGAACATAGATATAAATCGAATATTCTGCACTTTATACTTTTTTGACAAAAAAGTTATTTTTCTGTAAATTGGCGGTTTATTAATTTTTAAAGAATTTCGATCCCACGATCAAAAATGACCTTTGAGTGTAATAATAATCGATTTTCATTCGCACCAAATGAATGAATAGGGTGAAAGGCCCACAAAACCGAAACGCTTTTACTAGAATTATTATCGAACATAGGTCTACATGGTCCCAATAAATGGCTTCTACCTATCAATTTGTATAAAAATTTGATTTTTAAATCACAACAGACTTTTACGTTCAACAAACTAATTTAAGTGAAAAATTAACTTAAAGGTGTTAGAATTTTTAATAAAAAATTAATTAGAAATTTTTACAAAATTTAATTATCTGCTTTTAATTCTGAATACTTTTAACGTATGTATTTTTTTTTTTTTATAAATTTAATTATCAAGTTACTAATATACAAGCTTTTGTAATAATAGTAGTTCAAGGTTTTTATTTCCGTATCGTAACAACCTTGAACATTTTGTTAAATATTGACTTTCTTACGTAATAAAAATTTAAACCTTGATAAAAATCCATTAAAAAGCTCCCAACTTTGTAAAATTATAACATATTGAGCCATCTATTATGTAATAAATAAAACTACTTGTATATATGTTCTAGTCCACTCTCCCCTTCTGTCTATCGTTGTATAGTGCAGCAACACGTCGTTAGAGGTCTGTAGCAGTGTACCAATGAAATATCATATCATTCATAATATTCATAAATAAAAGAAATTCATAGAATAATCCTATCCTTTTTAAGGATGTTTCGAGTAAATATTAAATCGTTTTTATTGATGACTAGGTAAAACATCAATCAAAAATATTTAAAATTTATTTACCGTCGTTTAAACAGTTGACATTCAATAACGGGAAGCATATCTGAATGAACATTTAAAAAATCTAATGTTCAGAGAAGATGAGACTATTTTTAAGGATACCTTCAATTAAAAATTAAATCGTTGTTCATTGAGGTCTGGGTAAAACACCAATCAAAACCTATTTAATATTCAATCCACTTGGTTCTTCAATGGAACGGTGTACATTCGAAAAATGGATGCAAGCGATTTAAATAGCATATCATTTATTTGCACGACAGCGAATTTGGGGTTTTTTCCGCTAAAATGTATAAGTGATAGTCCGCACGAGTTTCATTCACAATTTTTAACGAATACCGAATTACTTTTTTCTTTCTGTATGATTTTCCGTGCCGCAAATTATCTAATTGCTTAAAGTTGCGACAAATATACATGTTGCACGCAAAGGGTGTATGGTTTTGACAAGTTAATTTGACGCACAGAATGGGGAATTATTGGTCACAGTTGCAGAGCAAGAATGCCTGAATAAATACGCAAAACACATTTTTTAATATTTTAATTACATTTATTATTTTTTACTTGATTTTTTATACATTTAAAATAAACATTGACTGGTTTTTTAAGATGATTAAGATACAAGGAGGATTTTTCTTCTTATTTTTATCTACATCTATATAATAATAGTAATAATGTTAATTTATCATCGGATTTGGCTTACTGTTTAAATATTATGTAAATTACGTAAATAATTTTTACTTTAACATAAAAAAATAATGACTATGATATTATTTTAAAAAACTATATACACAATTAAATATTAATAAACTTTGAAAAATTTGTACAAATAAAATTTCAGTAACATCTATTTTTTTTGAAAAATAGATAAATGTATTTTTGAGCTCTTGATAAAGCGACACAATCGCAAATAATATAGACCGAGTTAGGTCTGTGCGTACGTGATGAGGGATTTTATTTTCGGTGCTACAGAAGGGATTTTAAGAAAACTGTTGCTAAATGAATAGATGACACTGTATATGATCATCTTCGGTTTTTATATATCATACAAAAGAAATTCTCGCAAGCAACGATGTACGTAGCCTTAAGGCGAGAATTTCTTTGTTTTGTTAATTTATTGAGTTTGAATTTCACTTACATTTTAGTATGCACAGCATATATTGATGAAAAGTTATATTTGAACAAAGAATATTATGCGATTCTTTTTTTGAAGAATTCTTCAGTTTCAGTGAATTCCGATTTCTGTATCCGACTTTCATGTTTTAATGATAAGAGGTGTTTTTCAAATGTAAATAAATGACTATTTATATAGATTCAATAACCAAAAGCATACACATAAACGTTTTTTGAGTTTTACTGTATAATTTTTGTTATTAATCTTTACCAGTCCAATCTTTATTGTAATGACTCCATTGATAAATTTTTGATTATTGTTCCTAGTCAAAAACTTTAATACATTTCCCATGGAAATAAATTGAGATATTAATTAAATTTCTGTTTCAATTCTATTAAATCCCATTCAAAATTTAGAATAGAATTAAATCGGAATTGCAGAATTTGCGATTTATTTTAATGAGAAATCTACAGGAGTCTTTTTACTAGGAGTGTAAAAAAAAGTACATTTATCTATGCTTATTTTGTTTAAAACTTTTTATAGTATTTTTGTAAGTAATATCCATTTAATAACAATATGATATAATATGATCTGCTTTAGAGTAAAGATCTTTGAAATTAATTGTAATTTTAGCCGTTTTAATTAATTTACAGTTTTGACAAATGTTTGCATTGATAGTTTTTTATATTCTTATTATGTACAAACTAAATATTTTATGTACAGAAAATTTTTACATACATCTTCATGGTAGGAGATATAATATCTTCAGGAGCAATATTTTCAGATGAAAACTTTTCTATAAAATTCGAGTATAAATTTATAAAGAAGCAGTTATTTTATCGATTTACATTTTAAAGTGGTAAGATTTCAATGGGAAAATTCCATTTATCCCATATAAATAAATATTTGAAGACTATCTTGCATGGGGTACTTAGTTGTCATGGATATCATTGCATTATCAATATCGGATTTTGCTTTTTTACGACGTATTTCAAGTACTAGTGAGGGTCTATAATGATAATAAATTTTCTCCTACAATATGCATATTTTCGAATGGTCATATAAAATTTTTTATATTTATAAATACGATATGTAAAGGATATGCATTTGGAAAACGAAAAGTATATTTGTAGCGAGCAAAATCGCTGATAAGGCTCGTGTAAACTCACCTCTATCTTGTGGAATGGTTCAACTTTATTATAAGAGGTGATCCTTAATATCTATCTAATTTAGGACCATGAAAACGAAGATAAAATTACAATTAACTCACATTATAAATTAGAGCTAAGAATAGGTATGAAAATATCCTTTATGGAATTTTCTCTTTGTTTTCTTGTTTATAACGATATAAATTACATAAAGAGTCATAAGAATATTTGTTTTTAATAATATCGATTTCTCTTCGAGCATTTTTCTTTTATTTTATCACACATTTCAAATTCGATTTGTTTAAACGTACAAACGTACTACATATGAAACTATGATAATCATAAACAGAAAAGGTGTGAATTAAATTATTTCGAATAATGAAAAAACTTCTATTTGCACATTAATTTTTGAATCATTTCAAAATTACTCAAGTTAATCAAGCATAGACTTCTAGATCGTTTAGGCCCTTAATTAGTTCTTTGTTTTTGAATCTTAACTGGCTAAAATTGTTTTTAGTCGCTCAAAACTGAAATATATATATATATATATATATATATATATATATATATATAAATTTTTTTTTTAATATTTTGTACACTTCTAATCCGAGCTACCAAAAAAGGCCAAACGGAGGATTAGCTCAAAAATAAAAATCAGTCACAAGCACTTTTGAATGCTTGTGTATAACTGACATATGTTCATATTTCGCATTTTATTATGATATCGATGATGTATTCCAAATCAGGATACAAATAGACACGGCTTAAAAAATGTAATTTTCATGAATCTTTATTTCGACAATGCAAGTACCTTAATTTATTGTAATTACTGAAAAGTGTATTTGAAACATTTGCCTTAAAACCTTTCTAAAGGGTTATTTGAATTTTCAAAATGAAAAAAACGTTATTTGAAAATAATCAATAAACTCAAAAGAACTTTAAATATGCAAACTTTCAATTGTACTTGTAATGCTATTTTTGCAATATTGACTCTTGATAAAAGAGAGTCACTATTACACAGGAATAACATATCTCACTGTTACTGACGGACTAAGGTAGATGTTAGTATGTTACTACTATCCAGATATAATGTAGATGTCACTGCTGAAATTACTAAAACGAAAATTATTCTAAAAGTCTTCGTGCAATCGTCTTTTGGATACTTAAAGTTAAAATTCATGAAAATTAATTTTTGGCACAAAATTTAAAAAAAATTACATAAATATATCGTATCACATAACCTTTCTTTCCATCTTATCTATACTTAAAATTTTTATAAAAATGACAAATTTAGGGTGAAAGAGAAATTTTTTGATTTTAGTTTTGCAGAATAACATACTTAAATTTTCATAAATTATTTAGAGAATTTTTTTTGTAGAGACAACCTTTAATAATTTCACAGTTTATATTTTATTTAAATATTACACTCACAGTAAATACTAATTATATGTATTTTTTATTTAAATTCATTCTTTAACATGTGATCAGTGGTGACCAGCACCAAAACTGTATTTTTTAATTTTTTTTCTATAATTATAATTGATTAAAATTTTCTAAAATATAATATGCATTCTCATAGATTATTTAGTCCTAAGCTAAGTATATTGTCTATGATAATAAATTTTTAATATCTACGTTTTTTTCTTCAACTTACATTCAATTTTCTAACTTTTTTCTTATGGCAATCTAGTTTTTTTTTTATTTTATTTTTTTTTTTTGAATACAAATTTTTGTAAACATTGAAAATAATAATTTAAGAATACAATTTATTTATTTTTTCTTAAATACATTTTTTAAGCTTTGAAAACCATCTTTTTTTTTGTAATATCTACAGACAATCTAAATTTAGGTGTACTTAAATTATAATTCTTTTGACTAGATATTTTTTAACGGAAAAAATAAACAACATAAAGCTAAAATTCAAACTCAATACTAGAAAAAATGTTTGAACTAAGAATAGTTTTTTATTGCTTCGAAAGAAAAATAGTTTATAGAAATATTCTTCTTTATTATAAGATTTTTTGAGATGCTTTCTTTTCGAAGTAAAGTCATCTAAATGGAATTCAAGTGATCTGATTACGTCTGTACAAATCGTTTTTCTACCGTAGTAAACGACATGTGCTCAAGGAACAACACAGTTCATATTTTTCAAGACATGGTAATAAAAAAAGTTCTAAAAAAATGCTCGACGTAGGAAAGCACGATGACAATTAAACCAATTCAATGATTTTAAATTAAAGAAACTCTTAAACAAACAAAAATCTTATATACAAAGGCCGTATTCACAACAACAAATTTTAACAACAGTGCTAAGTTAAACACTCAGCATATCTAAGGAATCTCTGAAATATAATTATTCCTCAGATATGCTGAAATGCTATACCAGTATAAGCTAGCTTAGCACTATCGGTGTTACTTTGTTGTTCTGAACACCCTCATAGAAAATAATAGTGGAATGTGTTAGTAATTGAAACTAAATGATTATCTGTAAATCATAATGGTTTTCAACTAACGTTATAAATATCTATCTAAGAATAAATATAATGATTCAGATCTAACTTTGTTTTTACTTACTAAAATATTCATTTTACTAGAATTTTTTTTTTTGTTAAATATAATAATTATATGCGTTTATAATATTTTATAAATAATAACAATTATATTAATTAGCATCATCAAATCATACGTGGAAAGAATGTTTATAATTGTTATGAATCGTTAATTTTAATATATACATTATTCCAGACTAGTATTTCAATTTTTGTCAACATTTTATCAGAAAGTTTGTAAAAAAATTTGCTATGCATGCGATAAATTCCGTTTAAAACTTAACATTTGAAGAGGGCGTCACTTGTTGCAAAATACAAATAATTCATAGTTAGAAGTGGTGCCATCAGTGATTATACCAATTTTACAAATCATTTTAAGTATGAAAATGCGAATTTTTCGAAAGGGCTTTTATAATAGATCCTTAAAATCTGTAATTATACTGTAATTTTAATGTTTTATAAAAAAGCATGAGCTTTTCTAAACTTCTAAAAAACGTTATACACCTGCTACAAAGAGAGTAGCGAGTAATCACCGTATTCATTATAACCATGGATACTAAACGCCTTTATACGAAATAAGACAGACATAATGTAAAAGTTAAGTAGCGAAGAAAGAAAGGATTATTTTCTATTTATGGTTTAATTCCGAGAATACAATTATAACGAAACACACCACATGTGAGTGAAACATCAGGAATAAAACTGTTATATTTTAACTTTCTAGCAAATTTTTAGTAGCTGTTGACAATTTTGACTTCTAGACAATTAATTCTAACATTTTCCCCTGATAAAATATTGATATTTCAGAGATTTTTACAGTCAATAATAGTAAAATTTGAATCATGGTTTCGAAATATTTTCATCAGTTTGTGTTGTGATTTACCACAAATTAATACACAAAATTATGCTACAAATTCAAATTTTAGTATTATTAATTCAGGCGTAAACTGTAAAGTTGCGATTTTATGAAGCCGCTTGAAGCTAGCTTTTAGCGTGAAATTTGATCACATTGTATAATTTCGATCAGAGTGCCATCTAGATAAAAAGCAGCGATAAATTTGAGCGTCAAGCGTCAAGTTGACTTATCGATCTATGTTATTCCCTATTAACCTATTGGGATCAATAACAACCACATAGTTATATTGACATAATATGTTTTTTTATTATAATTATCAAATAATATCTAACAAGCGCAACTGCCTCTCTGAAGTATTTTAAAACTGGTTCATAATATCAATTGTATTTCAGTTCGATAAAACAAATAATAGCGTTAATTAATTGAAGCTGAAGTATTTTCAGCTTCTTCAGATTTGACGCTGCTTTTTATCTAAATGGCACTTTGATCGCAATTATATATATGTGGCCAAATTTGACGCTAAAAGCTAGCGTCAGCGTCACCATGAAATCGCATTTTAAGGGTATCTTAAAATTATCCTTAGTTATAATTTAACATTATATAATACAATATAACTAAGTATTTTAATATACTGTTATAATAAAATTCATTTTTACAAAACTTTATATAAATTGGGGTTCAAGTTTCGAATTACTATTACATTTTTTTTAATAGTTACTATTTTTAATTAAAAAATAATTTTTTTTTAAAGATATGACTTTTTAAAAATATATGATAAAATCAGTCGAAAACAGTAGAGTTTGCAATGTTCAGGTTTACTGTTTAAAGAGGTTATTAAAATATTTTTGTGCATTTTTTATGTATAAAAATAGATTTTTGTGAACTATTAAAAAGGAGCTTAAATTGTTTAAAATGGAGAAAGTAGTTAAGTAAATTAAAATTTTTGTTTAAAATTGATCCCAATAAAATTTTCAACTAATTTGAACTAATGTATAATTTTCGGTATGATAAGATAATTACGATATCGCATATCACATTCCAGTTATCTTTATTGTATATTTTACTTTAAAATATCTTCGATTGTGATGAATTTTAGTGAAAAAACTATAATAATTGACAATAATAATAATTAAGTGAAATGTAATAGCGATATCAAGAAGTAAGTATAGTGCTTCTGATTCTGATGAGATAACTTAATTCAGGTTTTTTTTAACAAAAAATTCCAAAATTTACTTATGTACAGCTATCACAGACAAAGGAGTTTTAACATTACAAATTTTAAATAATCAAATTTAATAACCCACAATACTTCTTACATTTCGTCACAAATTATTGTTGATCACGGCCTGATAAATACGAAGCTTGTCTACAATACGGATTTTAAAAAAAATAGAAATTCATTTTTTTCGTATCAGTTTCCAGAATACTTTTTTCAAGTAACGTAAGCTTTGATTGATACAAAATAATAAATTATGTGTTTTTTTAATGCTGACTTGATGTATAGAAGAGATGAGCGTCGAATTATCAAAAAAGTAAGGAAACTCTTTAGTGGCTCTACGTAAAATTAACGCTATCGTTCCGCATATTCAGTAATAGATGGCAGTATGCTCAATATAACTACCAATTTATGGCAGATTAAAGGACATATAAAAAACTATTGAAGTACTGATATAAGGATAAATATATTACTGATTTTAACTAATCAAACAAAAATTTTGATATGATTGAATTGATATAATAACTGAATATGTCGAATAGGTTTGGGTTTATTTGTATATCTTTTCTCAAGGCACCGCCGAAATATTGAACCAAAAGAAATGTTTAGTATTGGATAATAGCTCTGAGACTTTCGGCTTTACATAGCCCATATGACAAAGCTATGAGCTCACACTATAGAGTTCTTCCAATGGAAGCTAATACAACATAAATTTGTATTTTGCCACATTTGATAGTACGAGTAATCATACGACTTATTATTAGCTACTGTTGTGAGCTTTTCTTAAGCTCATTTTAAGTGCTTATTGAAATTGTTGAATGTCCTTACTGATATATTTAACGGTAAGAAAATCATCAAATATTCTGTTTATTAGACCGTGAATTTTTTCCAAAGTAAACATTTTAAGGTTGATATTAAACCGTTCACATTTCTTATCTGTGTTAGCTATATTGACTGCCGTAAATGAAGAATATAAAGGATTTAAAATGTAATTCACATTGTTATAAAAATAAAAATTGTTATTTAAATATTTAAATAAATTTTAAACATGCTCTTTGTTAATATCGTTATGTTTACAACATCTACAAAATATATATGAGGCCAAATTATATTTACGTAAACTATTATCTTGATATGAATTTTTACATATTTCTTGTCAAATATTAATCTTTGTATCAACATTGTCAACATCCGATGTTGTATCTTTAATATGTTGTATTAAACTTATTTTATTATTACCCTGTCCAGATGTAATTCTATTTTTTTGGTCAATTTTTTTACAAATTAATTCTTGTGTTGATGTGGATGTTGACGATTGTAAACCGGATGTAGATGGTGATTGTTGATTGTCTAATTTATTTATTGGTATATTTGATAAACTATTTACTTTCTCCGATGATAATATCGTACGCCATCCTTTTTGTTTATTTATCTTTGGTAATGTGCTTGCTTTTTTATCATTTTCATAATCTACATCACTACTTTTACTACAACAATTACTTATTACGTCATGATGATGATGATGATGACGTGGTGATTTTGGTGGGGGTATTGATGAAGATGATGGTGATGATTGTGTTTTTGATGAGGAATCGATACTTAATGTAAATTTATCTGTAAATTGTCGTAATCTCGACAAAAATGAACGATTATTGTTTACTAATTTAACACTTTCTTGTTGTTCTTGAGGTGAATGCATATTATTTTCATCTTTGTTTAATGTTCGTTCAACAATTTGAATTTCATCAAAATTTGTTTTTGATTTTGACGTTGGTATTGTTTTTATTTTTATTGAATTTTTAGTTCGTGTAATATTTAAATTATAGCACTCACCATCACTACTTTTACTTTTCACACTATTGTCCCTTTTACTTGTATTATTATTAATATTATTACAATCAACTTGTACCGTCGACTGTTGATACGTAATTGGTTCATTTATTTCAATTTTTGGTGATATTAATTTACGTGCTGACGGGGATATACAAATTGGTTTTAATTTAATTTCATCATTTTCATGAAAATCTACTGATTTTTCACTTGTCGGGGAACTAATGTCACTACTATATCGTCCACCACCGCCTGATCGATCAAACGATCGTCCATGATATTTTCTTAATAGCTCAATACTTTCATTCATATCCATTGATAGACGTTTCGATGTGAAACGACTATCAAAACTTAGTGCACCTGTAAATTTACCGCGTTCTTTATCACGTTGTACAGCGCGTGCCACTTCGGAACATGTTAATGTTTGAGTCTTCTCACGACTACCTTTACGAGAACCAGGATAACTTTTACGGCCGGTATTTGCTACACTGCCTTCTGTTGATATTTTAAACTTTAATGTTTTCTCCGAGACTTCAACTTCTGTGGCAGTTTCTGAATCTCCACTTTCGTTATCTTCAAGAACATCAGCAAGGTTTTGATCGTCATCTGAATATACAATATTATCATTACTTTGGTCATATTCTTCGTCTGTTGATCTAGACCTAAATGAATACACAAAATTGCTATAGAATTAATGGGAAAATTATTCGGGAAAACATTGAAATTATAATAAAACGTTACCTAGATCGAAATGAGATACTTTTCCTAGATTTTACACTATGATTTGAAACTGATTTTGGAACATTGACTGTATCACTACCAGAACTCTCATCCGGACTATTTGGATGTTGTAGAAAGTGATGAGAATGTGGTGGAGCACCAACCGATGACCTCGCTAAAGCTGGATGTTCAAGAAGTTCAGCAACGACACTCTTCCTATGCAATCTTTCTTCTTTGGTGGCTTCATTCAACCTTCGATAATAGTCTAAAGCATCTCGTACAGGTTGTACTATCAATTCTTGCAATTCAGTTAAAAGATCACCTAAAGCTTCGAACAATGGTAAGAGCACGAAACCAATAAAACTACATTGTGAAGAAGGTTTTGTTATTTTTTCACGATCCATAAATGGTGTTACGGGAAGACCTTCCAATTTTTCCGCGTCACTTTGTTTAAAGAATTCCTGGATAAAAAAAAACCGCATTGAAACTTTTGATTTCTTGGAATAATTTAAAGCTTACTTACGGTTAATAATCGATCTAGCCATGGTTCAGCAACATCCATTGGTCTTGCTTCGTTCGAAATGTCTGCCACTTTGATGAGAACCATTGTTAACTAAAATATATAAAAAGAACTAACTTTAATTTTTAACCTTTTTCTTTTTAAAAACCAACGTATAGTGTTGAGTCAACCGTCAAGAGGGACATTTTAATTTATAAATGGCCCCAAAATATTCCAAAAGTAAAATTTTATGATTTCACTTAAGAAGGCGGTTAAAAGAAAATAAATTTTTTAATCTACGATGAAAAACAATGAAAAACCACTTTATGTTATATATGGGCACATTAAGAATTTTTCTTACATATGATAAGTAAGAAAGGTTAATAAAAATTAAAAGTGCCCATAAAATGAAATTTAGGTATAGAAATACCTAAAATGTAGTAGAAAGCTTTTTACGTTTTTCGTAAAGAGATTTATATAACCACGATTGCTAACTTATTATTTGATCGCTTTTCTTTACTAGAAACTATTGACAGGAAGCAAAACTAAGAGCTGTTACTTTGTTATATTAAAGAAATAGATAAAAATTCGAGAAAAACATTTGACAGGATTTACCGTGTCCTGTAATCAGGAATTGCAATGTTGTCTTGTTCGAGCACGCGTCAACAATCCAGTTTTTTACCACCATCTATGATTTAGTAATAAAAATTTCTTAAATCAAATCATAAGTTTTATTTTCCGAGGAAATTATTTCTCTTTGCTATTATATAGTAATAACTATTTTTATACCACCCACATAAAAATTTGCTTTTTGATATATTGTATTATTTAAAGAAATATAAATAAATAGTAATACAATGAAATGTTTTCAGGAAAAATTAATATGTTGTCAAATGAAAATAGTATTTCACATTAAATTATTACATTTGCCACTAAAACATATAAAAAGTCTTTCGTTAAGAGTGGTACTTTTTAAAATTTGAAAAAAAGAATTCTCAACATATTAAAGTAAATTGTGCTTTATTTTGAAGCTTGGATAATTAAAAAAAGTTATGTTCTAAACAAAATATTGTTATGAACGGTATTGAAAAAACTGATGCACAAGATGGCTCCAATGGATCGTGTAAAGACGCAGATTTGTGAATTGTGCACCTCAGGTGTGTATTTGTCTTCGGTGCTACATTGTAACGGACACATAAGGTTCTAAGGTCTATGCTACAACCTACAAATCACACTCATTGTAATTTTGGATGTCAATATTCGTTAGATTATTACAGGAGCGTTATGCTAACCAACTACTGTTGGACAGAGTGATGTCTAAGTTTCAAATTAACGCAAATTGTATGTAACGGACCATTTACTTTGAAATGTTGAGTTGTTTTTTTCAAATTTTACAAAGTATCACTCGGTAACTCTTAATGAGACACTTTTTACAATAATATTTTATACTAGGTACTAACAAAAATAATAACAAATATTTTTATGTAATGTTTTAATAATAACGATTGTAGAAAATTACTTTAGGCAATTATTTTGGTTTATTTTTCTTGAAAATTTATTCTAATAATGACTTTAAATGTAAACAAAATGTTTCAAAATAATTAGATTTAGTCTTACGGGCATTGATTGATTTTATGCTATTTCATTTTTGGTTTTAACAATAATGAATAGACGGTGTTTATTTGGTTCATGAACATTCATGAGTTTGAAAAATATCGACTCTCAATATAGAGAAATTGAGAAATATCTCTCTTTGAGAAATATCTCTCTTTGAGAAATGTCTCTCATGTAGAGATATTTCTCAAGAGACATTAAAAAGAGTCATACTATACAAAAAACGGAGGAATTTTTGGTTAAGTATTTATCACTGTTATTGTAACAAGAGATAAAAAAAAATGGAGTGGGTCGAACTCACGGCAGAAGGGAAATTGACTTGCTTTAAAATGAAACAAAAATTTTATAAATTATAAGTATTTATAATTGATTATGAAGAATGGCAATAAATTGCCATCTATGAATGGGAAATAGAACTATTGTTAAATTTTAGTTCACGATCGCTATCTGCCAACGGGAAATAGAACCATTGTTAAACTTTAAAATAGGAGTGCCAGCTGTGGATGGGAAATGAAATTATTGTTAATATAAACAGTGAGAAGAAAAAGGGGCGAAGCTTCAAATGTGATGACGTCACGTATTTTTACCGATTCACTCTTTGTATTTCGTTTTCGTTTTAGTGTGTTAGAAGAAGTTTCACTTAAAAAGAAAATTTTTGAAAAATTGAATTAAACTATCAACACAAAAATAAGAAATTTCTTATTGTCCCTATCTGGTAATAAAAGGAAGACACAGGCCTCATCTTTGATGGTCTTTTATTCCTATCAGTTTTTATCCAAAGCAATCGGTTTATAAAATAATTTTATATTATAGATATGATATTAAATGTACATAAAAATAAAAATGGAAAAGTTAATGAAAAGGAAATTGTAAATAGTTTTGTATGTGAAAATAAAATAATTATTATAACTTATAGGTCCAGGGACAGCCAAAGTAACTGAAAATACTTTCAAAAATGGAATTTTTTCCTAAATCATTAAAATTATCAGATATTAGCTATTTATTCGATATTTATCAAATTATTTTTCCCCTAAAATATGTATCCCTAAAAATCCGCTTTAAAAAAATCACTAGACTTTGGGGAAAATTTCCTAAGTTGGTAACACTGTCTACTGGCCCTTGACTTATAATAGAATATGTTGGCTGTGCTATAACAGAAAATTGATTTATTTAGGATTAATTATTATTCGTTCTCCATTAAATAATAAACTTATATCTACCTATAATTACCAACTAAACATTTTCATTTTAATGTATCTACGGTAATATCATCTACTCACTACATCAAAACATGTTGGAAAGGTCACTAATTGTATTTATGAAGTATAAACTGAATTATTATTTTACATTTTCAATTTTAGATAATTATTATTATTGTAGGCAATATAGAAATGCTAAAAGCGTTTTTTTTGTTATGGGGTAGGCCGTGAACTGCAGGCCGAAAGGAGAGACTTCCAAAAAAAATTATTTTCTCGTTTTTTTGTCTTAAAAAGTTAGTTTAAGTCCAAAAAAATTTTATTGAAACCGTTGAAAAAGGTACTGAAACCGAAAAGCTATTGAAACCGTTTTTTAATCGTTCATTTAATAAAAAATTCAATGTTAAAGTTCAAATTTTTGCAAGGTAATAATATAAACATCTTTTATGAATGGTTTTGAATCCAAAGAGTTGATATATATAGAGAACGTGAGGGATCTGCTACCCTGTAAGTGGATGCGAAATGATAAATGAGAGAGAAGACTGCCAGTGAGTTCCCGTGTGTTCCTGTCATAGTCATATGTCATAATCATATGATGCATGAGATTTTGTGTCTGCTACATTTGTTTTGTGCAAAGAGGTTAAATACAGTTTTGTACTATTTTTTCTGAAGTGTTTAATATGCAGATTTGCATATTCTCCAATATGTGGTCGCAGTTTATACTAAGTACAGAATTTGTTTTTTCAATTCATTAATTCTTTAATTTGATACCAAACAAGCTATAATTAAAACGAAATTTGTTTTTCGATCATAACTGACCTCTAGAAGGCGCCTTATTAAATTTAATGCGACGCCACATACACAGCGGGCGATCAAGACGCTTCTAACGATACCTCATTAGTCAAATTATGATAAGAAGTTTAGAAGCTATTTCCGAACATACATACATATATCGGTCAAACACATAATCCTCGCCATTGTATAGTGAGGGTAAAAAAATGAAAAACGTAAAGTTTGATTATTTGAACTTATACTTTAGCTCCGGGATTTTGTCTCATTCGTCTTGAGTCACTTTGTACGTGTATAAATAAATGAAATATATGGTACTTACTAAATTTAAATGCGATTTATTTGAGTAATCAAATTCAGGTGTAATTTCCTTGAACTGTGCTAATATTTCATTATGCCGTGCCATATCTGTTGCTAATATGCATCGGATCATCCCTTCTCGTACATGTTTAAATGTCTCTTGTGAGAATGTTTTAAATATATTACAATCATCGTTCTCTAATATACGGAATGCAACACTACAATGATGATTCTCTAACGGTGATATATCATTATAACGTATTGCTAATTCTGTTTTAGCATTAATTTGATAGATATTATTATAACCAGGATGATCTAAATCATGACAAACGCATGATACTAATAATATTAATATTTCTAAATCGCCAATTTTTTGTTGTAAATTTGTTGCCCATATAATTGTGTACATCTGCAAAATCAAAAAGAAAATTATAAACTGAAATTTTCTTATTAGTAAAACAAATAGATATTTTGACTCTTCAGATTTTAGGGACTCGATGAAAATTTGGTTATGTGTGAAAGGATGTAAAATTTTGATGTGTTTTAAGAACAAAGCATCTTAGACCCATCAAGAAAATGCAAAGATTACACTGAAAAAAAATAAAATAATGACAACCTCATCCCGAAGTTGGCCGTTTCATATTGAAATAAAGTAAAAATACTTCAATTGTCTAACGATTGGAATAAGTACAGCTAAATATTAGTTTACAAAAGAATGGAATTGAATTTAAAATATGAATTAATTGATGCAAAATCCCTGAAGTTAAATAAACAAAAATATTACTTCAATGAAAGAGATTGATTTTAGCCTTAAAGGCATGCATTTTATTAAAGGAAAATAAAATTGTACTTAGTTGGAATATATAATCGTGTAAATAAAGCGAATCGATGAATTAAAAGAAAATTTGTTTGCATTTTCTTTAAATTGAGTATTTGGTTATTATGATCGCATATCTATCATGTCTAGTCCATATGTGATTGAGCCAACTTCATGAAGGTTGTTGTTACCAGTTAACAAAGAGTTTGAAATAAACATATTGACCATTTTTATAACATTCACCATATTTTTTTGTATATATGTAACAAGCAGCGATAGGACAGTTAGTTAAGCTGTAGACTTA